>NT_166533.1:937110-983840 GCF_000002855.4 Aspergillus niger
CCCCTCCCCCAAAGAAACCCTCCAAGAGATAGATAAATACCTTAGTCAACTTCTGCTGCTTAATCAACGTCGTCTTCTTCGGAGCAATCTGTCTCGGTCCGCGCTTGGGACCCAGGGCTGAGGGACTGCACAACATGCCAAAGATTAGCTTAACTGATCGCTTGACAAAACACCTCCTCGCTTTTTGTCCCGTATGTGAAAATAATCCACTGATTTCCCCCCCTTTCCCCCAATTCCCAAGAATAGACATATAGACAGGTAGATAGGTAGGTGAATAAAACGTACCGCTTCACAAGATTCCCACTGTTGCCGGCGGGCTTCTTCTTGAGGGATCCTTGGACCATGATTGCGATTTGTATTATAATTTCTTCCCTTCGTGTAAGATGATAGTATAGGAAAGGAGAATCGGTGGCTGCCCGCAGCGATGGGTATGTATGTATGTTGGTTTCTGAGTTGTGGTCGGTTCTCGGTCGGAGAAAAGAAAATTGCTTATCGGAGGGCGGAGTGAGGAGAAATCTTGTCTTTGGTTGCTTGGGGGGGTTAGCATTGCTTATCGATATGTCACGTGACCGGGAGGGAAGTAATGTATGCATAGTTGGGTGTGTATCATTATGATTCTATTTGGTTTTGTTGTTATGCATGTTTTATGATTTGTAAGATTAATTGTGCATAAGGGGAGAGTTATGTGCTAGTGCTACAGTGTTATGATCTGCGTGTTGGATTGTTGGTTTTTCTTTTTGTCAGTCTGTTGGTATGAGAAAGGGGGGGGATGAAATGGATGGGGTCGGATTCTTTGCAAGTTTCAGATTAAGCTGCGGTGTAAGCCGTTGGTATGGGAAAATGACAGAAAATAGGGCGGAGATTTAGATTAACATGAAGATGAAGGAACAAAGAAGGGATGGGAGGGAAATTGGCATCTGAGATTATCAGTCATTGATAGGATCGGGGGGTCCATTTACATGAAACGTTAGTGGGAGATCATTTACTGTACGTGTAGACTATCTCAGAGGCAAAGAGCCTCCTAAGGTTGATTTACGATGGTAAGTATCATCGAAATGCAGATTTGGTATAATACAATGCTCTTATTATTACCCTTGCTCATTAACTATGGGGGTATATTGTCATAAGTAAAGAGTCGACGAATCGAATCGAATCGCTGCAAACATGAATAATCTCAACACACTCTCTCGCGCTTGCGCGTTCTTGTACATACAACTGTCTCAGCTAGGTACAACCTCCATCACTTTACAAATTCCTAAGAATGCCGGATGGGCTGCCCCATTTAGAAAGCAAGGACGGCAGCGACACCGACGGCGACGGCGCCGAGGCTGATGGCGTTGCGGTCAGCAGCACCGGTGAAAACGGGAGAGACGGAGGAGCTGCTGGCAGCAGGAGTGCCGGAGGGAGTGGCAGAGCTGCGGATGAGGCTGGCAGAGCCGGAGGCAGAGGGAGCAACGACGAAGCTGGTGGGCTTGTTGCCACCGACCACAGGGACGGAGGTGGGCTTGACGTCGGCAGTGGCAGTGGCAGTCTCGGGGCAGATAGTGCTGGTGATCTTGCTGATGATAACGCTAGTCTCGGAAGCATCAGAGCTCACAGCGGCGGCGGCAGTGGTGCTAGTAGCAGCGGCAACAGAGGAAGAAGAAGAGTAGTAAGGGTTGGAGATGCCGAACTGGACGGAGTACTGGTACTGGCCAGTGCCCTCGACAACAAGGAGGATACCGTAGTGGGTGGTGTCAGGCTCGAGGGTGGTGCTGGGAGTCCAAGAGTAACTGCCAGAGTTGTCGATGTCTTCGACAATGGTCTGGATGGGGACGACGTTGGTGCTGGGGCCGCGCAGAAGGACAAGAGACACAGTGCCCGAGGTAGTGGGGTCCCAGGTGATCTCGAAGGGCTTGCCAGCAGGAACAACCTGGTTCAGTTCGGGGGTGAGGATGGCATTGCCGGTGGGGTTCTGAGAGTAGTCGGGCTGAGTGTAGGCAGAGGCCAGGGCCGCAAGGGCAGAGACAAGGGCGGTGGTGAAGAAACGCATTTTTACAGGTTCACTTTCGTGTCTTGTGCGTGAAGTAAAGAATGATAAGAGGTAGGGATATTGAGAAGTGGTTTCAAAGAGTGACTGGAAGTAAGACTTCGTGTATGTAGTGCAAAGGAGTGACTACCGTGGGAGAGGGCGAAAACGCGAGGGACGTCAAATCGTGAGAAGGGAAGGAGAGAAAGAGAAGGAGGGGGGAGAAGAGACATTCAAGTATATGAATGATGGGGATGCGACAGGCGTAGGACAAGTCCATTCACAGCCCCCCTCCCAATTCCCCCCTATGGAGGGGATGACATTCACTACTACCTACCAGGCTCCGAGCCCAACATCGCCAAATCTGCGGCTCATTTACCCGGTGGGTCAAAGGAAATTATTCTTTCAAATTGCTGATTGGGAACTTGCTCAGGAACAGCGTTCAAGACTACTGCTAGTTACCTACTATTGCATGGTTAGTGTGAGAAATGCCTGGTAAACTTTGAGAACGGTGGAATGTATGGGGCCTACCCTCCCCCGACTAAACCTTGTGAAATGAATTGGCGATGTCACCTCAAGCCAGTATGACTCTCTGACTGGCTTACACAGAGCGGTTTAGTCCGCTGTTAGACCGCTTGGATCGCCTCCCTCCATCGTGGATGTGCTCAAAGATACTCGGAGGCGTGGGCCACTCAGAAATTGAGACCGCATATACGAGGGATGAGCGGGGGTTCATCTGCCAGGGCGCTAACAGTCTAGCAATTTTAGGAGAGACATCGAATCAAGGCTCTCAGCGTGGGAGCCTGGGGAGTGGGAGGGTAGCTACTGAATACTACCCAGTGGGTAACAGTGTATATTCGCCTAAAACTAGGCTCTTTATTAGTAGATCAAACTAATGCCAACGGTACCAAAGTCAAGAGCATAGAAATAGAGAACTAGCCACGAATTCGGCAAAATGGTACCATTGACTCAGAAGAGGGTCTCAGCTCCAAGCCGGCGAAGCCGTGGGACATGTGAAACAATCATAACCTTATGTCAGACCAGGCCAGGAACAACGGAGGAACCCCGAGAACGGAGAAGGAAGGATGTTGTTGATGGCTAGCAGCAGCTGGACGGAGTACGAAGAGACACAGTAGAAAGAGAAGTCGTTGGTGGAACTTGGCCCGCAAGGGATTCGCGCGCAAACAAACAAACAAACACCACCACCACCACCACCATTATCGCCATCACCACCTCCTTTCCTTTCAGCTTTTGTTTCACTTCCAGAAGCTCGAGCGTTTTCACACACGCACACACATCTCACATTTTTGGCAAATATTATCCGGAGACTTTTCCATTCTCAATGACATAGCCGCAGGGCAAATTACCTGGGAAATTACCCTCATGTAAAATTTACAATGGATGGATCAGTGCCCCTCATCGAGTGGTGCTTGATTGGCTTCGCCTTCCGGAGCCTTGCCAGCTGCTTCCGGTGCGTCCTGGTTTGACACAAATGAGACATAGACACGCCACGAGGCCGAAGCGTTAAATCACCGAAGTGGCCAGGCACAGAGTTTAATTACCACCTTCCGAATATTGGGACCAGAGGCACTAAACGCATCTCGTGTCCTCCAAAGGCACCAAGGAACCTGTCCGGTGTCTCCACCCCCGTGTAATCGGATGGTCGCCTAAATTGCTACGGAGAGACACCAAGAAACACACAAGTCATGTTACTACCCACGTACTCCCTCCTTTCTTCCCACTGGCCGCAGATCAACAGATTGTCAAGGGGGTTTCATTCTGCAAACTGACCGTTCGTCGTTGAAAGTCCCCGCGAGAGAGGTGATCAACGTCCTCGATGAAATCATCCATCGCTATGTTGGGTGAAGATTCTCTGGTTCCTGTCGCTCATTCCTCGTTCCTGACTGGGTTAGTGGACCCTCGTTCCGACTGCCAATGCCACTAACAAGGCACGATAACTGATAACATGCCTTCCTTCGTACCAAGGGAGATGATCCGTCATACTGCGAACCTTGAAGAGACAAGCACTCCCGGAGTATGTACCTTGCGGGTTATCCAAACAAAACCCACGGAATGGCTTTCATGAGCACGCCTGCCAGTGATCTTCATGTTGGCAAGCTTTCTCTGCTCGAGGCCACATTCCTCTGTCCACACAATATGTAGTCGTATCGCTTACCACGTGTGGGCGAGTGCAGGAATTTTTCCAGTGGCGTCGGAGACTAGTTCGAATGTCTCGGACTCCGATACCTGACCTGCAGTCTGACTGCTTATGATCCATCTGCTGTGGATATCATAGTGGCGGCGGCTTTCTGGTTTGGTTCACGCGATCGCCAAAGACTGTCGGTGAAATTGTGACCAATTACATCCCGGATTGAACTTATCCGAAGATGTGCAATGTTCTACACAATAAGTACTCTGTGCACAGTACAAGAGTTTCGCCGGCGCTTGATAAAGCCTCCCAGGATACACACTCTATTTACAGTAACAGTCGGTCGGTTCATGGCCCGCCACACATCTGCCAGCAGTGATAAAACATCCAACCCGAATCCATGGCCGGCATGGCCGGCATGGCTGTCAAGGGATCTAAGCTACTGGTCCAGATTATGACAAAGGCTTGGATGCAACCGGGCGTCGCTCTTCCCGGTATCGCTAGATAAATTAAGAAAACGAAAAAGCCAAATAAGATGATGTGCTTCGTATTGCTTGGGCCCTACTGAACCCTGCATCGAGTGGGTATTCCGATCAAGGGTCCAGTCCAGTCCCCTTCGCCATAATAATGCCAGCCATGGTCCCAATATCGAACTATTGGCATCTATCTGCTCCATGTGGCCTCTCATTCGTCTTCCTAATGGACGACTCCTTCCCCAAAGGCTCCCAATTACAAATCCGACCATGGGTTGTTGAGCGCTAGTCTGTGCAGTCCGGGCTCCTTCCTTATTCTACCCAAGTAATCGTCTTGGTTTGCAGCCACTCGTCGTAACCGGAGGTTCCTCCGAAGCGACCGTATCCGCTGCTCTTCCAGCCGCCATGGGGAAGAACAGGCTCGTCGTGCACGGTCAAAGAATTGATATGTACAGCACTAATCATAGTCGCAAAGGGGTCAGCATATGGCACTTTCGGATCAGACGGAGAGCGCTCTCGACCAACGGAAACTCACCCTGCTTCAATCTGCTTGGCAACCCTGAGGCCACGGAACAGGTTCCCCGTAAATACTGCCGAAGTGAGGCCGTACTCCGTGTCATTGGCCAGTGTCACAGCGTCTTCCTCGCTATCAACCACAATGAGGGATACAGTCGGGCCAAACGACTCCGTGGAGTACATGTCCATGTTCTTGGCGACATCGCCAACGACCACAGGCCGCATGCTGCTGTTGTTCAAGTCAATGGCCGCAGTGTCACCATAGATAAGGTTGGCGCCTTTGGCGAGCGCATCCTCTACCAGCTCCTTGTTCTTCTTGACTGCAGCAGGGGCAACGAGGACCAATGCCGGTCCGTGCTTGCCAAATACTTTCTCCACCGCCTCCGCCATCATCTGCTTGAACCTATCTGCAATAGACCGCTGTACTATAACGCGTTCCGTCGACATGCAGATTTGTCCGGACTACGTTCGAATCAGCAGGAAATTTCAGGCTAAACTGTCCAACGTCAAAGTTCTTACATGCATAAAGGATCCCAGTGCACAGCACATGGCGGCCTTGTCCAGGTTGGCATCGTCCAAGACAATGGCCGAAGCTTTGCCTCCCAGTTCGAGGAGTACCGGCTTCGTATATTTGCCGGCAGTGGCCGCGACGATTGAGCCCACCGTGGTGCTACCGGTGAAGTTGATCTTGCGCACAGCTGGGTGAGCAATGAGGGCGTTCGTGACCGCCGCTGCGTCCGAGGGACGGTGGTAAAGGACATTCAGACATCCCGCAGGAAGACCAGCTTCGCGATAGATATCTCCAATTGCCCAGAAACACTTGGGGGCAAGCTCTGATCCCTTCAAAATCGTCGTATTACCCGCGGCGAGGGGTAGAGCGACTGCGCGGGTTCCGAGGATGTAGGGAGCATTCCTACCGAGGTGGTTAATATTAGCGACCATGAGACTGACGCGCAGCTAATGCCTTATGGGAATGGGGATAGGTAATGTACCAAGGCGCGATTCCCAATACTACGCCATATGGCTGCTTGATAACCATTGCGCACTCGCCATCTTCCGAGACGGAGGGTACTGTGCCCTCGATAGACGGGATTCGCGCTGCGAAATCCTTCAAGAACCCGACTCCCAGCATGAATGTTTTCTCCACAAACATACGACCCGCACCTGTCTCCTCCATCTGATACCGAATCAATTCTTCTTTCCGGGAGAGCATAATATCCGCGGCTCTAATGAGGATATCCCTACGATCGTACGGCTTGGTCTTGCTCCATCCGGGGAAGGCGGCCTTTGCGGCCGCGACAGCACGGTTGGCATCGTCGACTGTTGCTCCGGCGCAACGGTCAATCACTTCACCCGTCGAGGGGCTCGTAACGTCGAATATCGTCTCGGTCACAGAAGACTCGTTGTTGATCAGGAGCGGGATAACCGCGGTATTTCCGTTGGGGTTTTTGGCGATCATGGCTGAGGATTACTTGGATCTAGAAGGGTTCGGTCTATGTGGCATTAGATTTTAGAAGAATAAAAAGAAAGAGAGAGAGTGTGTGTGGGTGAGGAAGGGTGAAAGAGGTGTGAGATGAACAGATAGATAGAAAAACTGGAGGGACAGAAGATGAGAGGGTATGGAGTTCTGTTGAGCCAACAAGCCAGGGCCAAAAAATGAGGGGGAAGGGTCAAACCGACGGGGTGAAAGACTAACAAATGGCGCGATAATGGAAAGCGCGAGACCCCAATAATCTAGTCAGTCGCAGACACTGGTCTTGCTTGCATCTGCAGCCACCGAAGTGAGGGGGCAATTTCGGGACTTTTCCCGACGTGATGGAGCCGAAAGATTGTCTGTGATATTGCCCTTCCGGCGCATGGTCTGGAGGGCCCTCATCTGTGACTACGGAAGCTTCTGCATCTCTGCATACTAATTGGCAGGCGGATGTGCGCGTCTGTTGAGAAATGTCATCATGACTCGGTTGTTGAGTGGGGGAGACTTCCCGATGGCACATTGAGTGGATAGTCCCCCTGGAGCATCTCCCAGGGTTGACGCTGCGACTCAAGGCTTCAGCACCAGTGACTCGACCATGCGTGCGGAATTCCTCCTTTTTCCTGCACTTCCCCCCCACCCGGAGATAAGGTTGACGGTTGTAACGTTTAGCCCCCTTGTCAGCGCCGCCTCGGCTGTCACCCTCACTAGTAGGACTTGCCGCAGGACTCCCCACCAAACTGGGATGCTACTTCAAACAGTGCTGACTGAGAGTTTCATGTCCTCTCACTCACTGGAAGATCGCGATAGGATACCGCAGGTCCATCTTCTTTTTCCCTTGCTGCGAATGTTGGAGACACCAGATCATTCGTCCCAAAGGAGCATGTGGGCCTTACTTTTAACGAATCCAATGATCGTCAGTTTTTAGCCCCCCTAGCGCAGCTGCCGCAACAGAACAACAGAGAGTTGTCTGCTTATTGGTAGACACGGCTCGTGGCCTCCACTCCCGGCAGATGCCTCAACTCGGGGTCGGTTGGGATCCAAACCAAAGTGACGCGATGGAGTACTTGGGAGCCAAGTTGCTGACAAAAAGAGAGTCGGGAACCTCTGTGCGCAGTCTCAAGGGGACTCATAACATTCTCCATAGACTGCCGAGGTAGGAAGGGAGCGTCCATTACCTTCTGGCTGATATATACTTTGTTGGTCCTGTTATAGACACCCCAAGAGGTAAGGAGAGGCATAGCCTCGACTCCGAGTATGGACGTGCAGCGGATAGATCTGTCCGAGAACTGCAGGAGAAGTGATGTCACAATATCTAAATCTGGATATCTTTAATTACTGTATCGCCTGTGTGAACCCCAACACCGTCCATGCATGCTCCAAGATACAACCAACTTCTCTGGAAACCACAAAAACCAGGAAACAAACAAGATACCCGGAACACATATGCCTGACGCCCGCTATGCTCTTTAAAACCTGTATACCATCCGTGACGTTCTATTACTATCCAGACCACCGACTGGCTCAGTTAGAGCCGGCCCAAATCTTGGTTTCCGACGCGGGCTTTGCCATGTCTGCAAAGGGGCATGCCGGGGTGGAAGTAGGGACCGTGCCACTGTGAATGCTTGAGCGGTCATCCTCACTCGAGCTTGCGGAGGTGCTGCTGTTGTCACCCAGGATCTTCTTGTCGCCCAGGTACCCTTCTTTGTCGTCCACCATAATCTCCGACATCTCATCGGCATACTCTTCGCCATCCCTGATTCTCCACTTGGCGAAGAGGTCGTTCTGGATCCAGATGATCTTGCTGATGGCACGAACCAGGGCGGTCTTGCGAGGGAGCGATAGGTGAGGATGTGACATGAGGGCTTCGGTGAAGATATCTTGAATGAATCCGAGGCAAGCGCCGATATGGATGTATTCGATGTTGAGCGAGTACAGACGTTCCTGGGCAGTGTGCATCATTCTATAACCGTTAGTATCACGTGATACCTTGGATACACTGACCAGCAAAGAGATCGGAAGACATACCCAACTTTGTTCAAGTACCGCCAGAATTCCATCTGAGAAGGGTCGGAACACAGCTTAATCAAGTACCAACGCAAAAACATCTTGCGACGTTGGATCTGGGGGCTTTCTTCAGTGAAGAACTCCTCGACGGGGGTATCGTCGGCGGTATCTCTCGTGTGGAAGGCACGAGCGGTGATGTCGGACTCGAGAAGTTTCTTATAGACGATGTTGACCACGGCAGGGATCAGGGCCTTGATATACTTGGAGCCTGCCACCAATGCCTCAACGTCACCTACGCTCATGCGGTTAGTTGATGATTGAAGCCAACGAGGTTGCAAGTGGACGAACTTGAATTGAAGTCCAGGAAGTCTCGCAGGTAAGTGATGCGCGCCTCTAGACGGGTGTACAGGGCTTTACGGTCGACATGCTTCATTGGTCGATTGGGCTCAAGAGTGAATTCCATGTTGGGAGCCTTGGCCTCGGGGGAGGGGTGTATGAGTGGATATTCGATGAACAGGTAAAGATAAAAGATGTCTCGGTTAGATCGAGAGGGGCGGTTGATATCTTTTCACGAACCCCTGGGGTCAAATCGAAGCTTGGAAGGTCGAAGATGGAAAAATGGGAGAACTGGGATTTTGTGGGAGGCATGGAGACATCATGCGATTATATAGGGTTGGCTAAGATGCATGGCCACTGGGAATGGATATCAAATGGGACACCCAACGCATGGCTGTTAGTCAAGCAAGTCCGACATCCGACCCTCCTCCACGCGGGAAGGGGGGGAATGAGGGGACCCATCATGACGGTGGGCACAAGGGAAAAAAGCAAGACAACGGGGTTTCAAGCTAGGAGAGGAAAGAGACCCAAGTTGCAACATCAGCCCAGACAGCGCGCAACGGCCACGGAGGATCCCGAACCTTGGCGATATTCTTCCCTGCCTTCGGTATCTGGTGTCTTTTGCGAGGAGGCTTGGTGGTCTGATGCGGCCTTTGAACCGACTTAGTCCAGCTGATGCTGATGAATTTTCTTAAATGTTGTTTGTTTAATTTTTCAGTTTCTTCCCCTAACGCTCTTACACAGTATCTATGAGATCTTACAATCTTATGCTCTGATTCTTTGATTACAGCCTGCTGGTTTGGACGGGAAAAAAAAATACAAGAAAAAGCCATTCATCCGGAGGGATCGGGCCAGACTCTCCATGAAAGCCTGGAGCCGTGGGGCCGTTTAACACAGCTGATTGACAGCCTACTCCGTACAGATTTTCTTACCACGACACCAAGGAGAAACAAAAAAAAAAAAAGAAAAAAAGCAAAAATGACAGAAAATTTGTGATGAGCAAGAGGGTCGTCTAAATCAAGGCTCCAGAAAATTGACTTTGGAGAGGAGATGCTACTAGTACAAAGGGAGCTGCCGAATGACACGCTCGCCGAAAGGTCGATGGCACAACCCAGTGAGGGTCCGCTAATTGATGGACAACTAATCGGAATGGCTGCAAATAATCTCGATGCTTCCCTGTAAGGGCGCTTAGGCGGGAAGAAAGCAGGGGTGGAAGGGGCAACGCCTCAGAATATCGGGAATAATCCCATTTCATCAGTCGTCATCTGGGCTCCAAACCTTCTTCGCCGGGCTGGAAACGAGTCGGAGCCGATGCGCGACCGAGCCTAAACATGGACCGCGGTGGTTTTTCTCATCTTCACTACTGACTGACTACCGGGTACTTTCATCCTCGCTCGTGACTCCTGTCCCTGCTCTTCTCAATGGAAAATCTAGATGGGCAGACCCGTGGTCGACCGATGCATCAACTTGATTAAGCAGAACTCACTTTCTCTCCTTGCGACCAAAGTCAGATATATTGCCCCGTATATTAATGTGAGGTATCTTTCTCTCTCTGAGTCTCCATCGCCAAATTTGAAGTGTCGAGGATGTGATCTGTCGGGACGGGTGACTAAGCCCGTATCCGATTGGCTGCGCTGCAGGTGATCGCGTCAAACCGGATTCTCCCTAAAACATCAGGCCATAGAGACATATTCATCCAAACTCAACTGAGGTCTTCCGTGGATCACACGACTTTCGGACTGACTTTCCGTTGTCCCTCCTCACTACACTGCCATGGCTGCTTCACACAGCATGCTATCATAATCGTCATTGTCAGATGAAAGTCTCAGCCCTCACATCATCACTGGATACTTTCGCTTGCCCGGCAGTTGAGAAGATCGTACGGAGTAGTCAATCTTACAACCTCCTCCTGTCTTAGTCTATCTACCTCGCCATCATCTGGCCTGAGACGCTCCACTGCTGGCTATGATGTCAATCTAACTAATCACTAGTTCAGCGTGTGCATGGCTCTATTTCTGCTCCAACGCCGTAATAGTGTCTGCCCAGGCAGTATCCTCTTCCTTTCCTGTGGAGTCGTAATGCTAATGAAATGGTGCCCCATAGTAGCCGTCCGCTTTGGCAAACCATCTTGGGCAACCAAATATGATGTTCCAGCTCCACAGATTACAAGCTTCCCGGATGGTCTTTTTCTTGCAGACCGTGGGTAGTCATATTACTCACGTCCTTTCAGTTGAATACAATTTCCGTGAATGGCTACAAGGCCGTGGGCAGTCTACGAAGGAGGAGGTTCCCGTGTGTTCGAGGCAAGCCTCGCAGACTTCCGGTCCGCTGCCGTCCAGCGCCGTTGAAACGAATGGGTCGGTCCACCCGCAAATGGGTACCTGATACACAATGCGATACGCTGGTTATACCCGGCAAATAACTTCCACTGACGGGTATTCTTTCCCCTTGGAAGTGGAATGGCTAATTCGGAGTAAATCCCATCACGTCTGCGCCGACTCGGCCGGACAAAAAGGCCTGATGTCCCAATATGGTTATCTGACCCCTAGCCCACTAGTCGCTACGCATCAGCACATTGGGAGTTGGTTGCTTCCGAGATGCAGGCGGCCGCCAAGAAAAATGTTGTAGTCCCTACCGTTAACTGTCCATCTTAAGTAAGATCCATGGTCTCTATTCGCTGATCAGAAACAGTTCCGTTCGCTAGATCTTAACTGAGATCTCAATAAAGAACGTCGCACTCTTTTCCATTTGCCTTCCATTGGGAGTCCTCCTCCAATCACTTCTTGCTCTGCCATCCCAATTCACCTACTGTCCTTGGTCCTGAGCCAGGTAAAACGTTGTAGGTGAGATCACGGGTCTGATCTACAGGCACAGATTACAGGAGCATCGGTACCGAAGAATTGTGTCGCTACTCGCGTGCGCACTGACAGGTCTGTCACCGCTCTTTCTTTTGTTGATACTCGTGATTACAGATAACAACGCCGCTGTCGCCACGATCGGCCTGTCTGAAACCACCGTCAGACACTTGCTATTTGTCTTGATGGTCCTACTTCGACCCCGACTAATAGCTGGAGCGGAGTAGAAGTCGTACGTAGATGTGCTACTCTTGAGTTTTCCGGTGCGTAGTTCCGAGTTCCGAGAGACCCGGATATTAAATTTTAGTAATGGCAGATATAATAGTCGAGGCTTAAGGGGGGCAACAGTAAACAGACACAGTATCTATCTAAATCGAGAGCGGAAAGGTGGGTAAACCGGGACATGAAGCTTGCACCCACAAGTTCGTGAGGTCCTACCACAGCCTACTCATCCACATGGCCCTTGTGCTTGACCTTGGCTTAGGATCCTCATCCACCGCCCAGTTCCGGAGAGCCAGTAACGCGCATCTGAATAGGGGGATAGCAGCGTCCGCCCAACCAAGTTTGCCACAAAGAAGGCCAATAGGCGGGATGGCGGCGATGCAGACCGGATCTCTGAGCCGACTTAGCGTCGGCAGTTGGGTTGTTCATCGTCACTATGCTCAGGGGCAGAACAATTCCCAGACGTGGTGGCTCTCTAGCCCTCCGTTCTCTTCCGTATAATTAGCAGCATGGCTTTCTCCATAAGTGGCTCGGCCTGGTCCCCAGCCGCATACGTCAACCGGGCAATTCTCCGCATTAGTATCCGCCTCCTAGTTTCGAAGAAGGAAGCCGCTTTTAGTTTTTGATCCGAGCCCAATGAAGTTGATTTGAACTGATGATTCGTCCAGGGGGCCTGTTGAACAGGCTTCTAGATGAATTGGGACTGGATTCCAGTGTTTCGCTAGTGGGCATCAGGTTGTGAGGGGGGCCTCCGTTCCCCTGAAGTATAATAACAGTCCCCGTACTATTGATTCTATTGGTCGTAGAGTATACTGTAGTCTGTATGAGAGACGATGGAGAAACCACCCCTAATCATTCGGGTGTTCGTCCACTTCATGCAACTATTGACCGTTGGAATCCACCGTGGCTGAAGGTATGGAGGTCGGAGGGAATAATTAATTGAGAGAAAGCTGTTAGTCATTGATTGCTGTTGCCTGACGCGAACTCCTGGGGCGTGCCTGGGAAGGAGGTTGAAGTAAGTTCCTTGGCAGGGTGGTTGAGCCGGTCACTTGTTTAGACTCCTGATCTCGTACCATGGACCAATTGGGGGACATTTATGCGTCGCAATGATGCAGACGCAAATTGTTTCTCGCGGGGAGCAAAAGTTCCAGCTTGGATGGGGGCCACGTGATGGCGTCACCGGATCCGTAGTCTTTACTAAGTTGCTCTTGGATTTTTAACCTTTGTTTCCCTCATTCCTTTCCCTTCGATACTTTCCTCGTCTTGGCTCGGCGCTATCCTCTGGTTATTGCCGTCCGGTTCTGTATCCTCGTCCTTTGGATGCTCGCCGGATCGAGCATCGCACAATGACTTGCCGCATTGTTCATGCGGAGATGTTACCCACCCCCACAATAGTACGCAACAATTGGCATCGAACAAACTCCCTACGGATGAAGAGGACGGTGGTTTGCTCATGGCGATGAAACCCCGGGTCATGCGCACTGCATAGCAGTTGCATTGACCCCTGGCTACATGTAAGGCTACTGCAGTTATGAGCTGGGTTATTGGTGAAAATGTTACACTGCGGCAGAGTGTCTACCTTGCCTCCCCTGGCCTACAGTGGCTGCAAATGCCCAAAACGATGCTGATGCCGCATCTGTGCCTTGAGAACGAGCCTTGGCCGGACCGTTCCTTCCTCAACGACCTGAAATGATCTGGTAGACTCCCTCCTCCAAACCATAGATGGGCGAGGACCTAACAATCTTGACTGCGAGTGTCCGTCTCACTCTTATATCACCAGTGCTCAGTTTCTTTCCCCCCTTTCCACTGCTTATATTCTTTAAATCTATTGCCCTGTCAGAGTGACTTCACTTTGCCTAAGCCCACGTATCCTGTATTTTTCATGCAGCCGGCCTGAATCAATATCCAGCACATCAATAAGTCTTACTTCAGAGCCAGGTCTAGACAGCTTTCTGTTGTCATTGCGGTGCTGTAACATCGTCGACGACACAGGAAAATAGAGGCAATCTGTTCTCCACATTTTCTATAGTGGATCATTCTCCCCCAACCTTATCTACTATCCTTACGGGCACCGCTTTGTCGTGCGTCTGTTTTCGGTGGGTCCCAATTCACGATCAAGTGCGGAGGTCGAGGTTGACTTGGAGATCGGCATCTGCAAACAGACCAGTTGATATTAAGATTCTGTAGATCAGTTAGCGATCCAGATCTGGGAGACGGCTTGTCGTTTGCTTGCGGTCAATTGACAGCCAGCGTGTTCAGCCTCCGTTTACTTAAACCAGGCGAATTCCATTCTATCCGGTCCTGGCTTCCCATAGACGGCATTGTTCTATCCCAGCCTTCTGATATTTTTCGCTGAATACTCTACGGAACCGTATCTTCAATATGTTTGTGGAAAGCGCAAAGAAGGCGCTTTTGGCGTTGTCTCTTTTGGCTGCTAGTGCACAAGCTGTGCCACGAGTGTAAGTGTGCCGGATACATCAAGTCCCCTTCTGTTCATAGTCATTGGCTTACTGTTGAGTATAGCCGCCGGCAAGGCGCCTCGAGCTCCTTTGATTACAAGAGCCAGATAGTCCGAGGTGTCAATCTGGGCGGCTGGCTGGTGACCGAGCCTTGGATTACACCTTCACTCTATGACAGTACTGGAGGTGGTGCGGTAGATGAATGGACACTGTGTCAGATATTGGGTAAAGATGAAGCCCAGGCTAAATTGTCGTCTCACTGGAGCTCGTTCATCACGCAAAGTGACTTTGACCGTATGGCTCAGGCAGGACTGAATCATGTCCGCATTCCTATTGGATACTGGGCCGTTGCTCCCATTGATGGTGAGCCGTATGTCAGCGGTCAGATCGACTATCTCGACCAGGCGGTCACCTGGGCTAGAGCTGCTGGCCTCAAAGTTCTTGTTGATCTGCACGGTGGTAAGTTATGTGCTTTCTCGTGCATCTCATCTTTGGGTCTTCTGACAAAAACATAGCACCGGGCTCTCAAAACGGATTTGACAATAGTGGACATCGAGGTCCCATCCAGTGGCAGCAAGGGGACACAGTCAACCAAACTATGACCGCATTCGATGCTCTTGCAAGGCGCTACGCTCAGTCCGATACCGTCACGGCGATCGAGGCCGTCAACGAACCCAACATCCCCGGTGGGGTAAACGAGGATGGCCTCAAGAACTACTACTACGGCGCTTTGGCTGATGTCCAGCGTCTCAACCCCTCTACTACTTTGTTCATGTCGGACGGCTTCCAGCCTGTGGAGTCCTGGAACGGGTTCATGCAAGGTAGCAATGTTGTCATGGATACGCATCACTATCAAGTCTTTGACACCGGCTTGCTTTCCATGAGCATCGATGACCATGTCAAAACGGCGTGTTCTCTCGCCACACAACACACAATGCAATCAGACAAGCCTGTCGTCGTGGGTGAGTGGACCGGTGCTCTAACCGATTGTGCCAAGTATCTCAACGGCGTTGGTAATGCCGCTCGCTACGATGGCACATACATGTCCACCACCAAGTATGGTGACTGCACCGGCAAGAGTACTGGTTCTGTGGCTGACTTCTCAGCTGATGAGAAAGCGAATACCCGTCGCTACATTGAGGCTCAGTTGGAGGCTTACGAGATGAAGAGTGGATGGCTCTTCTGGACTTGGAAGACCGAGGGTGCCCCGGGATGGGACATGCAAGACCTTCTCGCTAACCAACTCTTTCCTACCTCCCCTACTGATAGACAATACCCTCATCAGTGCTCTTGAAAGACTAATTTGGCGATTGAGCGTTTGGATATTACTCCTCAAGATATCCTTTGTCATTCTTTCATATGCGTTATGATTCATAGTTGGGGCTTATCCCCTCTCGTGCTGATGTTTGTTGAGACCTGCACTGCTTATCCCTTTCTTCCTTGCTCTTCCTCTACACTACTTAAGCAACAAGATCAGTCTCGCATGGTAATTTCATTGCTCAGCTCTAAAGTCAGAGCTACTATCTATGCAAGGGGTATTCAACTATGTAAGTATGCTATCCCATAAAGATGCAAGTTATTGTCCAGTAGACGATATGACACGGGCGAACATAAACACACATATCAAATCACCTCTCTCTTCTTATCCTCCCTTCTTACCACACATAACCTTAACCTAATTCACTCCTCCCTTTTCAGATCTACAACAACCCCAAAGCCCCAAACGAAGCAACCACCTCCCGATCAACATTAAGCAACCACTCCTCCTGGAACCTCTGCTCGCCGCCACATCCCACAATCAACGAATGAAGCCTTTCACGAATAAAGTCCCTAATGTTGACCTTATGCAGCACATCCGACTCATCCCATTCCCGTCGCCGCACATTCTCCGGCGGCTCATGCTCATCGGCCGCTCCCGTCTGGGCATTATTCCAGTAGATCAGATAGTCGCTGCCTCCGCGGGGATCGTCGGGATTAGCCCCACTGCCATCTGTGCCTTCGGCGAGTTCAGTGACGATGTCAGTCCACATGGTGAGATAGGACTGAAGGTTATTGAGAAGATAAGGCGGGGGCTGAGAGTCCGGTCCGTTGAGGGTGAGAAGTTGGGTGAGGGCCAGGGCGTGGAGTTTCTTCTGGGTGGAGCTGCCGATGTTGTCGTAGTGGAGGAACCATTCTGTGAGGAGCCATGAGAGGACGGTTTCTTCGGGGCTGTTGGTGGCGGCGGAGACGGCGGACGTGAAGATCTTGGGGTAGGCGAGGGCGAGACGCGCCAGGACGGAGAAGTAGTCTGTTTCGACGACGCCGTAGACGGAGGTTTGTTTGCGGTTCGGGCCGGTGGTTTGGCTTGCTTCGTGGGCGGAGTGGAGGCCTTCGAGAAGGGCCGGGAGGAAGGAGCTGTCGAGGAGGGAGCGCGTGATTATGCTGTAGGTGGTTTCGCTGCCGTTGTCGACGGTGTTGGCGCCGCGGAGGAGTAGTTCTACGAGGCGGGGGACGACGCCGAGGCGTTGCTTGGTGGTGAGTTTGAGGAGGGTTTCGAAGGAGACGAGGAGGGGGAAGCGGATGCGGTCGCTGAGGATTTCTTGCGGGGCGAGCAGGATGTAGGATTCGGCGATTTGGAGGGCCTGTGGGACGCTGTCGGTGGCGGCTTCGAAGATGGGGAAGAGCGCGGGGATGAGAGAGAGGATTTCGGGGGAGGCCGGGGCGGGCGTTTGCATTAGGATGGCAGACCAGAGGTCGAGGGCTTCGTCGAGGAGGTAGATGAGAGTTTCCTTGGGGGTGTGGTTAGATGGGTTGGGTGGGTTTGTTGAGGAATGAGGGTATGCTTACAGAGCCTGGTTCCACGGAGTTCTGGATGAGAGGCAGGATCAGGGAGTGGTATCTGACGGATTCCTGCTTGAGGGAGTGGATCAGGGACGAAAGCAGCGTTAGGATGGCTTGCTTCATCAGATGCTCCTCGCCGGAACTCTCCCATAGCGGGGGAAGAAGGGACAGGATTTGGTCGGAGAAGGGTGCGATCTATTCTGTTGTTAGAGGTAGGGACTAGGTTGGGTGAGGATGACACTTACGTGGTCTTCCATCTTTACAACTGCCATACGGACCGTGTCAAGAAGCCCCATCTTGGTCTCCGAAAGTTCGACTTCTTGGACGAGGGACATTAGGTCTTGCAGGATGGCCGGTGCATACGGCAGGAACTCAGTAGGGGAGAACTCGAAGGGGTCGAGCACGTTCTTGAGCTGCCGTCCGGCGGTAATGCGGACCACCAGGTCGTTTAACGGATCTTGCTTGCTGAGGAGGTGCTGGAAGATCTGGTAGATGGCGTTCCTGTTGAGCTCACTGGACTTTACCGGGACCCACTGGCCCAAGACGATGGCTATCCTTCTCCGGAGGACATTGTATCCCTGTTCCTGGATCTGGACTTCAGGCACAAGCGTTGTCTCGAGGAACTTGTTGAAGTCCAAGTGTTGCTCCAGACTGGCTGCAGAGAGGCCAATGGCAGCGTACAGGGAATCCTTCAACAGGACGTCGCGGTTATCAGGGCCTATCGAGATCGTTAGTGAGATTATTTCGACACGGCTCGATTTCGGATGCTTACTTGCGAAGTTGTAGAAGACCGTCAAAAGACGCGGGATGAGCAACTCCTTGAAGTGAATGACGAGGTCAAGGAAGAGCTTCTCGGAGCACGACCGGATGGAGAATTCCCAGGCCTCGGCAATATCCTCCTCCTTCCTCTCCCACTCCTCAGGATCCTCCTCCCATTCCTGAAAGTCATTCTTCCTGAATCGGAAGAATTGGGTGACGAGAAGCTCCATGACATTAACAACGAAGTCATGGGTGAACAGTTGGGCTTTGATGAGTTCCACAGACTGTTTCTTCTCCTCCTTGTCTTGCGGAGTCTGGTACTTGAATGTCTGTGCCGGGTTAAAGGCCATCTTGGAACAAGCCCTGATTAGAAGGAGAGCCCTGAGGCCGGTCTTCTCCATCAAGGACTTTCCCTCCGGCTCACCGTCCCCGCCCAATTGACTATAATTCTCTCCCAACTTGACTACTAAAGTCCAGTAGGACTGGACGAGCGGTATACTGTCCGGGAGCAACGCGAAAGATGCCGGGCGATCCTTGGCCATTTCCACGTGAAGCTTGGAAAGTTGCAAGAGGTGCTTCTCAACTGCCCTATGGATTTGCTCCGACATTGTAGCGGGGCCATTGATAAATCCCAGGAATCTACTGAAGTGGGAATGGGTCAGAACCCAGAAGTCACGGACATCCTTATCGCGGTTTGGGTGTTCATATCCGGCGATAACAAGACGCCGGATGACCTTAAGAGACACTAGGCTTTGTTCGATCACATCTAGCAACGTTGCCTCATCAAAGCCCCCTTGCTCCAGGAAAGAAGCCCAACTGTTCACCTTGTCCACGTATATGCTCCCCAACAGATGGAAGATTTCTGGAGAGACGGATTGTAGGTTCGCGCGGGTTCTTTGCAGCCGAGCCGTTGAAAGCTCTTTGATAATCTGTAGGAGGATGATAAGGGTCCGGGGCAATTGCAACGGGTTTGCGCCAGGCTGGGTAGAAGAGCGGAGGAGAGCAATGAGGGAGGTGATACCATCCGGCCTAGACACCGTCAGTACGTACAATACAAGCCAAATCCCAGCGCGTCAGCACTCACCAGTCTTGCGGGAATTCATAGCGCATGATCTTAGCAATCATCAACGCATTGTGAAGAGCCAGGAGAGGAGCTGGCTCGAGGACACCCGCCTGTAAGGCCCTAGTCTTTATCCGTTCCTTTTCTTCCTTCTTAATGGCACTTGAGGAGGTCAGTCTGTGGTTGCACAATGTGTCGATCCGAGGTGGGGGGTTGAGGCGCGCATACTTTGTCGCAGTCTTTCGCCAGTACTTGTCGATACCGTTCTTCAACTGGATGATGGAGAGGTATCGAACTTCAGGGGGAACAGAATGGTCCAGGAATACATCCTGGATGGTGTGAGTATCAAGGGGTAGAAACATATGAGCACAAATTGGATTAAGGCTGAGGAAAATACCTGAAGCGATGAATAGTAACCCTCCTGCTTCTCCCAATTCTGGAGTTGCTGGGTGCCCGATTGCACCTGTTGTTGAGTTGAGCTAGCTGCAAGAACCAGCGCATTAAGGACATTCTGCGGGGTCAGGGGATTGGCCTCCCCAGTCAACTCGACGATTGGGGCCATTGTATGGGACGTATAATGGTCGGCAGCTTGAAGCTGTCAAGGAGGGAGGGATGTATCTACTACTACAAAGTAGTAGTTCGGAAGGTAATTGGATCCAAACCGAAGAACGGCCAGGACTGGGCCTCTGACTACTCAACAGGTAGGTAGAACAGAGAAGTGGGCTAGGTGCCTCGAGTATTGACTGTCAACACGAAATCGGATTCTTTGATGGGAAAGGAAGCAAAGCAACAATGAAGGCTAAGGCAAGCTTCGCCGCCAGTCATCGGGCTTCACGGATTCTCTCTTTCGGGTTTCCCCGCCGAGGAGGGACCATCCGGGTCATGGTTGTTCCCTTCCGAAAAACCCTAGGGCCGGACCCTGACGGCTAGTCCCAGATCAGACATGACTACTTAGGGCTGGTTTCGAGGGGAGAGCCTGAGGCTTGATGTAAGAGAGGTGATGATATCATATCCCAACTGGCCACTTCTTTGGGTTGGGTGTCGAGACCAGGTTCCAGCAGAGAGAAATGCGGTCGACTGGAGACTATGCACTTCTCGTTACATATCTATGATGTAGGATGATGCAATACTCACAGTGTCCCTGACGACGAAGACATTCGAGATGGCACATATATAGTTCGAACTCTTTGTTGCTACTTACTCTGTAGCATTCACCATCAAGGAAACTCTATCAATTCTCTTGTTGAGCACTCAGAAACAAACTCTACCACCACTATGAGCGACTACGACAAGGTTCGCATCGCTTACGATGCCGAAAAGGATCTCAACTCCTACCAAGCCAAGCAGGGCCTTGGTCCCAAGAGCGATTCCAGTATGTCTCTCGTCTAAAGATCACACACGCCACCTTTTGCGACAACCATGTACTGAACAATCACAGCCCTTGAGTCTGGAGTGAACGAGATGGTGGACAGGAAGTTCGAGACAGGCATTCGTACTGGCAGAGAAGCAGGCGCTTCCGGCAGCGACCGCAAGCCCATCCCAGAAGAGGAGGGAGGCATTCGTGATGATCGCGGCCGGTGAGTCTTTCATCATCCACATAAATCATTCATCAAACTATGGTTTGTACTAATCGAATTTGCCTTTCCAGACTCGCAAAGGCTGGACAATTCACGGGCCCTGGTGGTCCTGAGGACAAGGTGAAGCTGGACTCCGAGCGTCGCCCTGGCGATCAAGATACTTTGGGTATCCAAGATTTGAAGCGTGAGGGACTGGCTCCTTAAACACGCTATGTATAATATAATGAAACCTTTGATGAGAGATAAAAAGCAACTTTGATTGCCTTGTTTAGCCTTGGTTTTGCAGATATGCAATAGTATTTTTGACCGAGTTGGTCGGGAATGGCGTTTCGTACCAGGAAGCAAAGAAAGACTACCCAGTAAATTTTATGCCACCACTACAACAGTAGAGCTTGACTGCTATGTATACAGACGCATTAGAATAGTCCATGTGAATTTCCTTGAGACACAGGTTGCTCTCTTCCATGCTATACGTGTATGTGACCTGTTTTTGGGCCCTATACGCGTCAACAGCCAAGCTAAGTTGGTTATCGTTAGCATTGGAATGAGTGAACCTTATCGCCTGCATGGCTATGAGAGGCGTATAAATTCTTAATGCATGGAGCATGCTGAACCCATTGTGTTTTTTTTCTGCACGGATGCAAGTGGATATCCTCGTCAGCATCATCATGATAATTGATAATACCCAGACTTCAATTGAGACGCGGCTCTTCATCAATGGCGAGGTAGGGCCGATTCCCTACAGGATCAGATGTTTTCATACTCATTGCAATACCAAATAGTTTCGACCCTCGTCAGATGGCAACACTTTTGCTGTGATCAATCCCTTTACTCGTGAGCCAGCTGCAGATGGTATGTGAGCACAACTGACCTCCATCTCCGGAAGCCGCAAACATATATAGCAAAGTCCAGTATAACTCACATACTCTTAGTCCACGAAGCCAATAAAGCCGACGTGAACGATGCCGTTGCAGGAGCCAAAGCCGCATTCCCAGCGTGGAGGGATCTCTCACCTACCCAGAGAGGCAAATACTTCCATAAACTAGCCTCGCTCATCCGTGAGCACGAGCAAGAGTTCGCCCGCTTGGAGGCATTGTCTTCCGGGAAGCCGGTGTCCCGATACATCGATGCGAGCGTGGCAGCTGATGCATTCTCATACTTTGCTGAGGCAGGCTGGACCGTTCAAGGATCATCTAGCTGGAACACCCCCGGCCAGCTCAACATAATCTCCAGGGAGCCGTATGGCGTGGTGGCTGCTATTATACCATGGAATGTACCGTTTGCCTTCTTCGGCATCAAGATTGCTCCTGCGTTAGCAGCCGGGAACACCATAGTCTTGAAGAGCAGCGAGAAAGCGCCCCTCACAGTGAGCCAATCTCGCAAAAATTCTTTTAGAACCCTTTTACTCGCCGAACTAACAGTTAATAGTGTGCCCTGGGAGCAAAATTGATTGCTGAGGCCGGCTTCCCACCAGGAGTGGTAAATGTGCTTTCAGGCTATGGTCCAACCACTGGAGCTATCCTAGCCTCACACATGGAAGTGCGCTGTCTCAGTTTCACCGGCTCAACACAGACCGGAAGGAAAATCCAGTCATATGCTGCCTTGTCCAATTTGAAGACAGTGCATGTGGAGCTTGGAGGCAAAACCCCAGCCATCATATTCCCCGACGCGGACCTTGAATCTGCTGCAGCGCAGACTTCCTTTAGTGTCCAGATCTTTAGTGGTCAGACCTGCAATGCCAACTCACGTATCTACGTGCACGAGTCTGTGGCAGACAAGTTTCTGGGTTTGTTCAAAAGCATGTTCGGGGCTGCGGTTCTGGGAAACCCCCTAGACAAGGAAACTACTCTCGGTCCACAGGTCGATCAAATCCAGTATGAGCGAGTCAAATCGTACTTGATTGCTGGCGAGAAGGAAGGTACACTGACACTCGGCGGTGATGCGAAGAATGGATATTTCATCAAGCCAACGGTGTTTGAGAACGCGCCGGAGGATGCGCAGATTATGAAAGAGGAGGTCTTTGGGCCTGTAGTTGTTATTAACACATTCAGGACGGAGGAAGAGGTACTCGCAAAAGCCAACGACAGTGAGTATGGCTTGTATGCAGCTGTCTTCACGAGGGATATTGACCGGGCTGTGCGAGTGTCGAAGCTGCTGGAGGCCGGTACTGTCGGCGTGAATTGCACGAGTCCCTGTATGCCGAAAGATATGCCATTCGGTGGCTTTAAGGGGAGTGGAATGGGTCGTGAGAGCTTTCTGCATAGTATGGATGGCTATCTCGAGACTAAAGCTATCCTGATCCAGGCGGGATCTTGATAGCTGGTGGATAGCGTGTCTTTTTACTTCAGCCTAGTATGCGTAACTAGTTGTAATGGCTGAACTAACTCTACTTGAAACAAATTGGCCTGGAATGAAATACTGCGCAGTCACATGTCTTGTGAGTAGTTTCGAACACCGGCTTTCATTGTAGGAAGGCAAGTATTAGATATTGATTGAACGGTTCAGTGCCGTTCTGCATTAGCAAATCTGGGAACTCTCATCTCGTGAGTGTCATTACCATTCGTAAAATACATTAAAGCCGCTTTTCTCCAAGAATTTGTCCCACTCATATCACCTATGCCCCAGTTCCTTTTGTAAATGCAACTAGCGGTCTACAACTAAGCCCAAACTCAAGTGCAAGTCACCCTCACAACAAACTGAGCATCAGTCCCATAACAAGACCGGAAAGACCGGTACTGGGCGACACAAGAGAGATTCCAGCGTTGGTAGAGGGGCTAGGAGATGAGGAAGAAGAGGTGGAGTTAGAGCTGGAGGTAGTCGACTTCTTGGTCGCCGTGACATTGACGTTGTAGCCGGATTTGGTGTCATAAGGGTAGGGGCTGGTGTAGTTGTATGTAGGCTTAGTGTTGGCGTAGGTCTCCTTCACAATATCCAGGATGCCATGACCAGCGGAGCAGGTGGCGTTAGTCAAGGGGTTGGGCCACACAGAAGAGTACTTGGAGTATATGCCAGCAGACAACGGGCCGGGGTAGGTCTCGTTGACATGCAGGTTGGTGGTGTCAACGTTATAATTGACATAGCCAGTCTTATTCGCAACAATCTCCAAGATGTTGGCACCGCAGTCCCAGCGTCCAAGAGAAGGCAAGCCCCAGTTCGCGGAGAGGGAGGCGATCACAGAGTAGTGGGTGTAGAAGGTATCATCCGTGGTACCCTTCAAGTGGTCAGGAATGACACCACCCAAGAGAATGCTGAAGATCTTGTTGTGCTTAGCGTAAGTCTCGTCTTCGTCAAAAGTCAGAAGGAGCAGAGTGTCATTCATGAAGTAGGAGTTGTTGAGCAAGGGAGTAACCCAGGTGCGCTCCCACTTGGCGCCAAAAGTAATGTTGGTGTCGTGCGCATCATTAGTCATGTTGGGAGTAACGAAGCCGTACTGAGGAAGCTTGTGGCTGGCCAAGTCATCCTCAAAGCTGGTAAAGTTCTTGATCTGGCGCAGACGAGTGCTGTTCTCGGCGATCGAGTTGAACAGGATCAGGGGGTTGTGTTTACGCACATAGTCGTTGGCGTAAGTCTCCTGGTTGGAGTAGTTGAATCCCTGGAATCCGGGGTAGGGTTGGTGCTCCTGGTACTCTCCCCAAGAAATGCTCTTGGTGTCGAACAGATCGGCAATGGTCGACACGTTGGCGGGAATCTGAATGAAATCGTCATTGTCCATGCCGAAAGTGTCTCCAGAGGCGGAGGCGCAGTAGTTCGGCTCAGAAGGATGAGTGACAGCGTGGAAGTTGGTCCTATGAGCGTTCAGTATCAGCTTCTAGTCTAGTCGGTCTGATTGCCTGAGCCTAAGACTTACAGTGTGATTCCCTGGGAGGCAAGCCACTTCATATTCTCATCGGCGGCCGCATCCGTATAGTCCTGAATGAGATGACAAGTCAGAGAAGGGTACACCCAAATGTGATGGATTTAGAAAGTCTGGCACATACAATGTTCTCGAGCCAAACCTGAAAGAAGCGGTTGAAGGCAAGACCCTGAACGTTAGACACCGGCGAGTACGGCTTGATGGTGGCAGCGTCCTTCTCAATTGCAGAGAGGGAAGGCTCCGACACGTTGGTAACCTGGGCATAGGCCACGGAGGCCGCCGCCAACAGAGAAGCAACAGTAGCCTTCATCGTGAATTGACTTTCTCTGACGGTAGTAAGCTGGCGATCGTCAGGTGAGAAGAGACAGATGGGGAGGATGATCAGCAATCAACTACGAGGGAAACCTGCAGTACGAAACGAGTGGGTTGCGGCCTCTTATACCGCCAGGGAGAGGAGAAGAGCGGGCGTTGGTACTACGACTAGAATAGCAGGCAGCAAGGTGAACGAGAGCACGCGAGACCATGTGCCCTTTCCATGGGCTGACAGCGCAACTATTTGGTACCCTGGCAGTAAAATGCGTATCCACCCAGGTACACGATAACGACTACAGAGTGACAGTTGAGAGAAGCACGCGGCCAAGGCGGATGTTCCTATTCGATGACAGTCCGCAATTCTTGGCTCTGGGCGAGGATGAAACTAAGTACTAGGTTAGTAGTAATAGTTGAATGACTGTCGACAGCAGGATTGTTCCTAAACCAAGGCCAAGACCAAGGTGCCGTCGTCCGATATTGTTGGGAGTGTGGTACGCCCGAACCTTAGCAAGTGGGGGAGATGGATACGAGATCCGACTGAATGTTACTAGGCTCCTCTGCATACCTCTTCTTCATCATGTGCGGAGTACTTGCGGGGGGGGTGGGGGGGGGGAGGTAAGACAACACCCAGCAGACGCAATAAGAACTAGTCAACTAACTATTATATCGGATGTACTCCGTAGTAGATATCTCCAGCCAGGGATCTCAGCTCCGCCGGCACTAAAGCTTCCCAGCGGCTTGGCACCGCAACCCCAAGCGGGGCGCCAGTGCCAGTTGAGGGCCGCACGTGCACCGCTGGCTGGCTCTGTTTGTTTCGGGGCGCCGAACACCCTGCACTAGCGTGGTCAAGGGCACTGGCCAGGAAGTCTTTCGGCCCTGGATCATAGGCCAGCCAACCAGAGTGAAATGGATGTAATTATGCTCGACCCTCGTGCAGCAGATGGAACGTCCATTCCCCTTCGGAGGATTTTACTAGCAGGAGCTCCATGTCGGTTAACACCGACACAACATCACCTTTCAGGGCGCCGGGGATTGTGGTCGCATGCCACCTTGCTCATGCTTGGCACATAGTATTCCCACACCTGGCTGAATCGATCTCTGCTCTCAGCTGTTGACAAGAATCCCAATGCTGACTTCAATAATAATAAGTAGGGTATGGTAGGGTTGCATTCGACTCATTCACGAGGCTGACTTCCGTAGTGAGACCGCAGGCTGCTCGGCTTGTGTGATGGTCTCGAAGGTAAGGGGTATAAAATTCATACCTATCATGTAGTCAAGTGATATGCTACCTTTTCTGGCACAGGGAATCGCAGTGGAGCCGGCAAGCAGGCGGGAAATTGAGCAGATGGACTCCTATCTTGCTCTATTCCTATCGCCATGTGACCATGCATGCTCTCTGGATTCACCGGATGCATTGATATGCTTTCCCCAGAAGACCCGACAAAAAAGGGCATTATATTGCTTACGGCATTTGCAATCGTCCCTGAAAATCCTTGCTAGTAACGACACATTGTTGGTCATTGTATGCACATATTCAGTAATATTACCAACCTCATAGTTAACAGGCTTCTTTATAAGGGCTTATCATCGGTCAAGTCACGTGCTTGTATTTCAACCTCGGCTGTTTCCCTTCCGAACGGACAACCGACTGAGCTGGAGCCGTCAACGGTCCTACTATGATTGTCCACAGTGCGACTTCGAGGTTGTCGCCTTGACTTTCAACAACCTTCTCCAAGCGCCCTTATCGACCCTCCAGATCTGATATCCCGACAATGATTCAACGATGAGTTCTACAAATTTCGCCGCTGCCCAGGAAAGGGTTCTGGAACGTCGTCGTCTCCGCGAAGCGGAAGCTCGCGCCCGGCTGGCGGAGCAGCAGCGGACGTCGCCGCTCAATCATCCAACCCTTCAGAGACTCCCTTATCCTCTGAATAAGCTGCCCCAGTCAGGTTTCTCGCTATGGAACGCCATCAGAGGCCGGGAGGGTATCAGGCCTGCGTACCGCGTCGGTCAGGTCGACGCCGAACTGTTAGATGAAGAATTACTGGGACTGTTGAAAGGACAGGTCGGGGACGCATTGAAATATTACGGGGTTAGTCTAGGTCCGGATAGGATATTGGGTGATCTATCGTGGATGAAGCTAACGCCCATCTGTACCAGCCTCAACTACGTGAAGACTGGTCTCACGAGATTCAATTCGCCCTCCGTGCGATCCTTTTCAAGCTCTCGATATGGGACCACGATGCCTCCTATGGCGCGGCGTTACAGAACCTAAAATACATTGATAGTCGCAGCAAAGGACCTGTGCATTCGGCTCCGACAAAGTGGCAGAAATCCCTATATGGTCTGCTTACGGTCGGTGGCCGCTACGCTTGGGGCAAATGGGAAAGCTGGCTGATCAACCAAGAAAGCGGATACGAAGAGGTAAGTATTTAGGTTTATCGGATCCTTGTGCATGATTCTCACAAATGCAGCCATCTCAGGAAGTACGCATGCTCGCCCGCATGACAGACCTCGTTTCCGCCTCTCATTCGATCGCCGCGTTTGTCTCCTTCCTTGTATTCTTAGTGAATGGCCGATATCGGACCCTGGTCGACCGCGTGCTTCGTATGCGCTTGATTCCACCTTCTGCACAGGCGAGCCGTGAGGTGTCATTTGAATATCTTAACCGTCAACTTGTGTGGCACGCGATGACCGAATTTCTCCTCTTCCTTTTGCCGCTCGTGGGTATCAGTCGGTGGCGTCGATGGCTCTCTAGACTGTGGCGGAAGACACTGTCTACCCTCAAATCGGGCAGCGAGGACGAAGAACAGACCGGAAAGCAGGGAGAATTGGCTTTCCTCCCAGAAAGGACTTGCGCTATCTGCTACAAAGACAATAACCCCACGTCCACAACAGAGGGTGAAGCCATAGCCGCGTCAGCCTCGTCGGGAGGTATTGTTGGGTCAGCCCAAACGGATATAACTAACCCCTATGAAATTATACCCTGCGGTTGTATATATTGTTTTGTCTGTATTGTACAGAAGCTCGAAGGCGAGGAAGGAGAAGGCTGGGTCTGTCTACGCTGTGGCGAGATTGTGAAGAAATGCAAACCCTGGAATGGCGATGTACTGGAAGAAACGCGACCCCAGTCAAGCTCGGGAAAGATGGTGGGGTTTGCGGTGGATGGCGATGACAGCGGCGCGGACGAACTGGTGGCGGGGGATAGCACTGGGAAAACAAGCCCATTGCAGGAGGTGACGTCTGATGAGGCGCTTCACCACTCAAGTCAATGGTCGACCATCGAGAAGGATGCACTGGAAGAGGTACAAGATGAGGAATCAGAGACGAACGGATCAGTACAGTAGAGATTCGGCATCCTGTTTGGAGGTCACTGAGGGTAGCATTGCATCGTCTGGCACATAGCCAGTTTAAGTCCAGTCGTTGGTGTCATGCTATGGATGATGATGACAGTTATTGCTTGGAGTTGGCAATTAATGGAAGATACCCAGCACCTTATGCTCCTCTCAACCTCTTATGTGCTCACAAACAGTGCAGTAATAGTAGACATATCCAGTAGTCCACTCACTGTATTCTCTACCTCTGGACCATCGGCGGTGATGGCTGGCCCACCCTTCACAAGCAAAACCCCCACCCAAGCTGCCCGACTGCTCGAATCACAACCAGCGGTTCCTCCCCCCGAGCATCAAGTGCAGCTAATCAGATCGAGGGTGATTATACCGCGGATCGTGTCTTCCCCGCAACGGACTGCTCGCCGACTGAACCGGGGCACTCGCTCGCCGTACCTCCGAGTCTCCAGGCGAACGAGGGGCTTCTGGAGTGCAGAACGCACACTTACAACACGGAGCTCGGTATAGCCTCTCGTCACCCCTCATCCTCCATCCCCTCCATATATGGGCCATTGGCCAGTGCAGCTGTTCAATCCCTTCTGTTCTCCTCTAGTCCTATTCTCTCTTTCAACCTTCCAGACTCTGCACAATGGACCCCGCCAAACCTGCCGTGTCATCCACTTTGGGGGAGGCCAAGTACCTTGAATTTCCCTGCGTACCAGAGGGCACAAAACACGAAGATGGTACCCCCGTCTTGAACCGTTGGTCTTCTACTATCACCAGGGGCCATGAGTTCCCTGGCGCGAAGGTCTGTATTCAGTTTTCTTGCCCGTTGCTCTCCCCGCAGATTCTGGACGAGTGTTGACCTCGTGTGAATTGGACAGGCTATGCTCTACGCGGCAGGCATCCCCGATCACAATGCCATGACGAAGAGTCCCCAGGTTGGTGTTGCGTCTGTGTGGTGGGAAGGCAACCCTTGCAACATGCACTTGTTGGACCTGGCCAAGACGGTGAAGAAGGCGATCACGGACCAAGGCATGATCGGGTGGCAGTACAATACTATTGGTGTGTCGGATGCGATTGGCATGGGGAGTGAAGGTTGGTGCTGAACAAACGTCAATATTCTAGCCCTTTCTAATAGGATGTTAGGTATGCGATTTTCTCTCCAAACCCGTGAGATCATTGCAGACAGTGTGGAGTCTGTAACGTGCGCTCAATACCATGACGCCTGCATTGCCATCCCCGGATGCGACAAGAACATGCCTGGTGTGGTGATGGGTATGGCGAGACACAATCGGCCCTCGATCATGCTCTACGGTGGTACTATCGAGGTTGGGTATTCCCAGCTTCTTCGGAAGCGGGTAAGCGTTTCGACGTGCTTCGAAGCGGCTGGTGCCTACACATATAACACTCTCCGTCAGCCGGATGACGGAGGTGATACCAGCAAGACCAAGGACGAGATCATGGATGATCTGGAGAGGCATGCCTGCCCGAGCGCGGGAGCGTGTGGTGGTATGTTCACGGCCAACACCATGGCTACGGCCATTGAGTCCATGGGTCTCTCCTTGCCCGGCTCGTCTTCTACGCCTGCATCTTCCCCAACTAAGATGCGTGAGTGTGTCAAGGCAGCTGAAGCCATCAAGATTTGCATGGAGAAGAACATCCGTCCTCGGGATCTGTTGACCAAGCGGGCGTTCGAGAATGCCCTGGTCATGACTATGGCCCTGGGAGGTAGCACCAATGGTGTGCTTCACTTCCTGGCTATGGCCCGCACTGCCGGCGTGGACCTTACTCTGGACGACGTTCAGCGGGTCAGCAACAAGATCCCTTTCATTGCGGACCTGTCCCCTAGTGGGAAATACTACATGGCGGACCTCTACGAAGTCGGAGGCATCCCGTCGGTTCAGAAGTTGTTGATCGCAGCTGGTCTGCTCGACGGCGATATCCCCACCGTGACCGGCAAAACTCTGGCCCAGAACGTCGCATCGCACCCATCTCTGTCTGCTGACCAGGTCATCATCCGTCCCCTGGATAACCCTATCAAGGCGACGGGCCACCTCCAGATCCTGCGAGGTAACCTTGCACCCGGTGGTGCGGTTGCTAAGATTACCGGCAAGGAAGGGCTCCGGTTCACGGGTAAGGCGCGCGTGTTTGACAAGGAGCATCAGCTCAACGAGGCCCTGAACCAGGGCAAGATCCCTCACGGCGAGAACCTGGTTATCGTAGTTCGTTACGAGGGCCCGAAGGGTGGCCCGGGAATGCCGGAACAACTGAAGGCCAGTGCAGCGCTCATGGGAGCCAAGCTCACCAACGTGGCACTGATTACGGACGGGCGGTACTCTGGCGCTAGTCACGGATTCATTGTGGGGCATATTGTCCCTGAAGCTGCTGTAGGAGGACCCATTGCCGTTGTTCGGGACGGCGATGTGATCACAATTGATGCCGAATCGAACGCCATCACCATGGATGTATCGGATGAGGAGGTGCAGCAGCGTCTGCGGGAGTGGAAGCCCCCGGCACCGCATGTCACACGAGGTGTGCTGGCCAAATATGCCCGGTTGGTGGGAGATGCCTCGAACGGAGCCATGACGGATCTATTTTAGGGAGTGGACTGGCATGAATGGTCCAATTCCCAGTTTCTCAATGATTTATTTATCTCTCAAGGTGTATCCATACTATAACCCAACTTGGCTGTGGAGACTTGTCCAATGACGCAGCTGTCCTGTCATGGTAGTACTCTGGAATAGTTTGATACTATGTACACATCAGGAATCAAAACAATGAATGAAATCGAAAGAACAATGATGCCTGGCTGGCCCTGTATTCTTCAAAAAGGATCATTTCTGTATACAATCCTCCGATTCATCTACGAAAGATGGTCTCGTGTTTGGAGCGGCAAGAACTCCGGCACCCGAGCGACCTCATGAGGACTAGCGCGGGATGAGTCAGCCACCGAGCTGCAGCGTGACGCCATGAGTGGATGTGAATCACCGCCGGCAAATTTGCGACGAACGAAAGTATCGCAGATCCTCCACGGTCTTGCCTCCGACCCTCTGACAGGCCTGTTGTTTGTCGCCGCTCCCTGTCGTTATCCGCCACCATTTCTGCTTCTCTTCCGGATTCCGCTCCGCGATTCCAGCCCGCCTGCAGTTACGCCAGTTAAGGTTTGCGTTCCTCAGTCGCAAAGTGTGGTTGCGATTTTCTATTGCTGGCGCTGCACAGAAGCTAGGTATGAGCGCGCCCGCCGCTGCCAAACTCCGGCCACCATCACTCTGAAACTCGATGCTGTACTCTCTTTGAGTCTCTTGCACAACTGGCTTTTAGGTGGCGTTGGGATCAATAGCTGACCGGCCTCGCAGTTCTTTTGCGACATCAGGCGCATCATCCTCCGCATCACCGTCCCGCCGACTGGAATCTCCGCGTCAAAAAGCTCCATGTGACCCGGAGGTTACTTGGGTCAACCAACAATTGAGATATCGTCGTCATTCGGTTGGAAACAATCCTTAAAACAAATTAGGCCGTCCTCCTCCTTGCTTTGGTTTGAATAAAGACCTGGTGGATCTGTCAGATTGTTCGGAACCCCCTAGGCCCAGCCAGCAGACCAACGTGACAGATACCCAGCATTCATTGGTCCAAACCATCCCGGGGTACAGTTTAAGTCGTGCCTAAGAACAAGCTCTCCTTACCTTCAAATTAGTCTATTCCAGACTCGTTGCCTCACAGCGCGCTATCGTTGGGCTTCCCGGCTGCTGAGTGTTTCGATCGACCCGCTCCGTTGCCTCACTATCGATCCCGGAGACTCTCCTGACCCGCCAAAGAGGTGCCGTTCTCTCGGCTCGTGTGAACTTCGACTCGCATTCCAGAACGGATCCGCCTCGCTCCCGATCGTTGGTCCCTAAACTAAGGGATCCCTGACACTGAGTGTTAAGGCCTGGGCGATCGGTGAGCGGTAGAGAGGTTCCTGTTTAGGGGCGACGCAGCTTCGCGCCTGGACCATTCGGTAGTCATATAAGTATCCCCAACATTGTCTTCGTCGCCGCCGGGGATGGGGTCGACAGATGTCCCTCTAACCTCCCCTACCACCTCTCGGTCCGGTCTTGTGGATCTTGGTGCTTCTCTGCGTCTTTGGGATTCAACTTACACTGCCATCACAAAGTCTGGTGCTTTTGCTTCACTCGCTCGTCTTTTTCAGGCATATAGCTACGATGGCACGGTGAACTGGGGAAAAGTCGTCTTCTTGACTTCTTGTTTCGTCACCATGGTGGGATGCGGTGTCATTTCTTCCGTCCTGCGCCGCAAGGCGTGGGGACAAGTTTCAGGCAAGGCACGTTTTCGTCGAACACGCAAAGGCTTCTCCAAGCGCTCTGAAGGGATGGTCACTTCCTCAGATGAGGAAGACTACGATAGCACAGGGTCTCTACGCCATGGCACTGAAGGCACGGTTGCTGAGAAGACGGAAGTGCCTCAACAGAAGCAGAGCGAGAATGGTTGGTACTACCTCGGTGTTTCAATATTATATACTGACATAAACAAGCCCACGATACAGATCCAGGTCTCCTGAAGAAGCACTCATCATACCTATCATACACAACATCTACTGCAACATACCCTTCTATCAGAACGTTCTTCCGTCCGCATCCTCAAAAGGACAAATTGCCCACCAAGCCCTCGCCGATTCCGTTGTTGGTTTTTGTGCATGGCTTGGGTGGATCTCTTGCGCAGTTTAATCATTTGCTTACGAGTCTTTCCAATGTCGGACCTTGCTTTGGGATCGACCTCCCTGGATGCGGCTTATCGTCTTTTTCGCCCACTTCTTGGGACGCGTATACTGTTGAAGCGCTGGCAGAATTGCTTGCTACAGCCATTGAGCAGCATCGAGACAAAGAGGCAGGCCAAGGAGTGGTTCTGATCTCCCATAGTCTAGGCTGTTCGCTGTCAGCACTGTTAGCGTCCTCCACGTCCTTGATAGGCGCTGGTCTGCAAGAACATATCCTCGGTCTCATTGCCGTTTGCCCTCGTGCTGGGCCCCCGCCCCCGCATGATGTCGCCAAATTCCGTCGGCTCCTCCACGTACCCAGCCCGATCTTTGACCTCTGGCGCTACTGGGATCGGCGGGGCGGCTTACATAGCACCAGCGTGAACAGGCTTGTCGGCGCAGCAGCAGATCCCGATACCAGAGGCCTTCAAGTCCGCTATAACAAGCAAAGCAAAACGGCCGTGTGGAGACGAATGGCATGGGGAACACTGCCTTCGTACGACAGCAATGGCAAGCCCATTGGGGGCATCCCAGGCGAGGATGTTTGGGCGGGTGTGCGCACGCCCGTTCTCCTAGTGGCTGGTGAAGCAGATGCGGTAAACAAGCCTGCAGAGCTAAAAAAGATCCTGGAGTTCTTTGGCCGAGCAGGGTGTAGCGTGGATGACGATGCGGATGGAGTGTGCTCCATTCCCGATGCATCCGAAGTTCACGATACGATGCCGGCATCATATGATCGGCGGGCACACGAAGAGGAGTTCGGGGTGGAACCACAGATTGAAGAGAAGGAGATGACAAGTGAGTCTGATCGTCCGGGATCTCGGCGGTCGGTCAAGACTGTTGTCTTGCCTGCTCCGGCGTCTCATGCACTGATCTACGACCGTGCAACATACCGCACTCTCGCCGGGATCATCCAAGATTTTCTCAGCCAGCACATCGATAACCGCCTCAGCATGGGTTGGCAGCTGCAATATTTGAATACGTCCGGCAAATGGGACGTGAAGAATCTGGCCAAGTGGAAGAAGGTCGCACCAGTGTCGGAAAGAATCGCTGACACCTTCGCGGCCCTCAAGATGCTCCGGGAGGTGGACGAAGAACACAATCCTGTTCTGTTTTCTCAAGCTTACCGCGACAAGATCTATGCCGTGATTGATATCAGCTACGAAAATCCGGTATACAATCCCGCGTCGATGGAGAAGGGCGGCATCCACTACCACAAGCATCCCACGGTTTCAAAGATCCCCCCTACTCCCGACGAGGTTCGCGATTTCATCGCTCTAGTAGACCGACTACAGAATGAGATAACCGAGAAGATGGAGAAATCCGGCAATCCCGATGGCCCACGTCCGGTGGTGGGAGTCCACTGCCACTATGGATTCAACCGCACGGGATTCTTGATTGTCTCATACTTGATCGAACGGCGCGGATTCAGTGTGCCGGAAGCGATCGAGGAGTTCGAACGGCGACGTCCACCAGGTATCCGCCACGAACACTTTATTGATACCCTATTTGTGCGATACTGCGTTGGGCTGAAGCGGGCGCCCACGCTGTAGGAAGACTGAGTTGGGTTTAGCATGAAGGCAGGCGTTGGCCAGGATGATTTCGGGTTATTCTTTTTTTTTTTCCTTTCCTTTTTTTTTTCTTGTAATGGAGGATAATGGGTTTTCCTGATGAATCACGATAATTATACCATAGACTGTACAGTAGGGATGGAGATGAAATAGAGAAATGCGTATGCTGAATATGCTCGTTATCTAGTTGCTAAGTAATCACGGATCTACATTGAACTAGAATAAGGCATCAACTGTGTGCCTGAACGCACGACCCCAGTCACATGACACGATACTAACTCACCGCCCATGCCAATTCTGCCCCAGGCACCAACTTAGGGTACGGCTAACCCAAACAGGCTAAGCGAAGCGCCCACAGCCAACCGAGAAGCACTACTCGCGCAAAGTTGTGTGCGAATCCGAAATTTCGAGGCTTTCGAAACCTGACCCCGACTCCCCTTCAACGACGACAACGACCGACCCATCCCCCTCCACCCCTCCCTCGTCCCTCTCTTCGATTCCCCGTTCGAGGTTCAACAAGTCGCAAAAATGGGTGGTGTCACCGTTCGCGATGTCGACGTAAGTCATGTCATGTCAACTTTTGGAGATTGGTTGGTCGGTGCGGAATGGATGGGATATATGGCATGGCATGGTATGGCACGGCACGATCAGGACAAAATGAGAAGAAAAGAACGACAGGAATGGGAAATACACATGGTATCGGCATTCAACGGAGCAGAAATCGACATTTTGATATCGAATTTGGGCGCATGCAGCAAAGCAAGCAAGGCTGGGTACATATACTCTGGGCATGAGATGTGATGAGTTTATGGGCTTGGAATGGGAATACGCAATGCACGACTACCACGATTGTGTACTCCAGCCATATATTATGGAATATGGGAATTCTGGATGAAATGGATGTTATGGAGTCAGGAACGAACTGGAATTCCTGCCGCCGCGACACGCAGAGAAATGTCCAGATTTGCCGATACGTGCCGTGCCATGCTATATGCCATATCATGCCTGAATGCGCACCTGCCAGACAATCTTCAATACACGATGCCTGTGGACGGATCAGCTAACAGGTTTCCTTTTCCATGGTTATAGGCGCAGAAGTTCATCGCTGCTTACTCTGCTTTCCTGAAGCGTCAGGGAAAGCTCCCCATTCCTGGTTCGTGCACACCGGATTTCATCGAAAAGTCGTAACAATCAGATCAAAACTAATACGGTTATTAGGATGGGTTGACACTGTCAAGACCTCCTGCTCTAACGAGCTCCCTCCCCAGGACGCCGACTGGTACGACAACTGCCATTGATCCAATACTTCGAAAAAAAAAAAAAAAAAAAAACAGCGTGATTAATAGAAATCTGCAATAGGTACTACGTCCGCGCCGCTGCCGTCGCTCGCCACATCTACATGCGCAAGACCGTCGGTGTTGGCCGTCTCCGCAAGGTCCACGGTTCCACCAAGAACCGCGGCTCCCGCCCCGCCCACCACGTCGATGCCTCCGGCTCCGTCGACCGTAAGGTCATCCAGTCCCTCGAGAAGATCGGTGTCCTCGAGCACGATGAGGAGAAGGGTGGCCGCCGCATCACCCAGAGCGGCCAGCGTGATCTTGACCGTATCGCCAAGACCACCGTTGACGAGGAGGAGGACGAGGAGTAAATTAGTCTCTCCGGATGCTCGAGCTAAAATAATGAAAAAGTCCTGATGTTACTCTTTTTCTCCGAACCCTTACCTTCTGTCTTCCCTACCTTCCTGGCACACTCCCTATCGAAAGCTGAGCCAGGCTAAGCTTCTTTGCTTTTCTTTAACTCCCCGTTTGTCATTGTGACACCAAATCCCGCGCGGGATCTGGGGGTTCACAACAGATAACGGGGCCATCGTTGGGGGGGTGCGTTGGGTTAGATGGGAAATGGAATATGGGACGAATGAGTGGCTATGACAGGGAGAGGATGACTTGACTACTACTACCTTTTTCTTTTTATCGATCAAATGGTTGTTCCTGCGGGCATAAAGGACAATTATACATGGTGTAGATCTTTCGCCTATTGTATTGATAAGGTAGACTTCCTCTCCCGATAGATGTATAGAGCCACGTCCCGAACGATATAAGGGACTGAAGTATACAGCCCTCAGCTACGTCCCATTGCACCACATCAAGAACAATGCAATGTATACAACCATATATAAAAAAAACCAACTATATACACCATGCAATGCCCATTCATGTCAACGAGATAACCCCAACTTATCAACATCTATACTCTTCCTCCTCCCTCTCACCAACCCAATCCTAACCCCATAACCTACTCCTCCGCAGTACCAAGTACTCATTTCTTCCCACCCTGCGCCGTCGGATCCTAAACACACAAGAGATACACAGTTAGCCAAACCATATACCCCCCAGAAAAACCAAACAAGGGACAAAGTATAGAGAATGTGGAAGAGAGAGGGGGGGGGGAGAGACATACCAAATAAACCTGATAAAACCGCATCTTCTCAACCTTCTCATCAAACACGACCCTCCCGGCCCAGGGCACCTCAATCTCATCCTCCTCCTTCCCAGCCTCGACATCCTTCCTGAGCACATACCTCACCGTCCCATATAGCATGAGTTCTCTCTCCGCACCGAAATACACCCGCTCGGGGGTGTGTTTGCGGCGCGCGACGTGCGTCCAGAGACCGTGTCTCAAATTCAAGATCTCTAGATTTAATAATTCATTGTTATCAATCAGCCCCATGTAGTATATAAGAATCAAGGTAATTTGATTTGATTGTTTTAAAAGAAAGAAAGAGAGGGTCGCATTTATTGTGATTGCGATTGCATACCATCCAATCCCTTGGCAACCTTCGAGCCCATAATGAGCGTCGCATCTTCCGTGAAATTCGTCGCGTAGTCGTTGTGGAGGGATTCGGTGTCGCTGATGCGGTAGAAGTTCTCGAGGAAGGAGATCATGGCGGCGCTGGTGGGCGGGCAGAGGGAGGGGGGTGGGGAGGTGATGGTGTAGGTCATTTTGAATTTGATTTCTTTGGATTTTGGGAGTTGAGTGTATGTATGGTGTTGTGGATGTGGATGTGGTGTACGAAGGTGGGTGGGTTGTGAGGGGGTAGGAATTGGTATACTTTTATTTAATTAAATGGATGCTGCTGCATACATCGGTGATGTAAGTAATAACTCTAGTGAGGGGAGAAGGAAGAAGATCTGTCGGGCCGATGGATGGGACTTCCGATGGTGGATGGGATGGCGTTTATCGGATCCGATCGGTTTGGTTATGGTATCCGGCTTGGCTGAGGGGGAGTTGTTTTTTCTTGCGTAAGGTGTTTAATAGTATAACTTGGCTAGTCTTTTCTTTTCTATCTCTATGTGGTTTACTTCGGATGATTCGTGGTGAGGTTTCATTACTGGTAATATTGGTGGACTAAACTGGTCCTATCCAAGTGCTGCTATGTACTTGTAGTAAACGTAACGGCCCATCACGCCTTCCGGCTATCTACGTCTTTCTCAAAATCCTCCCAGCTCGCTGCATCGGTACCGTTGGGGCGACTGGACCGAATGAACGAGTTGTCGACACCCTCGATCTCTGCAATCGGGCGAACGATCTCGATGTCCGCGTTGTATCCCTTAGAGAACCACTTCTCCGTAAGGGCCTCTGCGCCCGCCTCCTCAGGGGTGCGGTAGAGGTGAGGGAAACGAGCCTGCATTATCTTCAGAACGGTCGATGAGATCCGGTCGACGCTGTCGCAGTGACGGAGCTTGAAGAACTCCGCTGGCTGCGCGGCACGCATCTTCTCCTGCATGGCCTCCGAGTACTGACCCACGGCAAAGAGCAGCAGGTCGTAGTGCATGAGAGACGCCTTGCCGTGGTACGAACCGCCATATTTGGCGCGGTTGTAGAGACCAGTCAGGGCGGCGATGGCGCCCATGCAGCCGGTACCGTAGTCGGAGATGGGGAAGGGGGGGACGACGGGGGTGGAAAGGCCCATGAATTGTCCCTGGGCCCACGCGATACCGGTAACCTGTTGCAAGTTAGTGATATAGCTCGTGTTAAGTTGCAGGCAGCACTTACACAGTCGGCAATCTGCTGCCAGCCAGGACGGCCGGCCCACTCTCCTTCATAACCGAAGCAATTCTCATTTACGTAGACAATGCCCTTTCCGCGCTTCTCAGCCAGGGCAGCAAGAGCATTGGCGCCATAGCCCAACTTATCAAGTGCACCTGGGCGGTACCCGTCCACGACAACGTCGGCATCGGCCACGAGCTCCTCGAACTGACGGCGACCCGCTTCGCTCTTGAGGTCCAGGTCGGCGGCATGCTTGCCCATGTTGCCGTCGACTTGGAAGAAGGGTACATCGGACAGGTTGGGGCTGGTGATCTTCAGCACATCCGCGCCGTATTCGGCCAGGATGCGTGCAACAGTAGGGCCGGCAATGATGCGGCACAGCTCTAGGACCTTAACACCTTCGAGAATTCTCTTGCTTCCGCTGCGGCTGGCTGGGAAGGGTGTGGGAGGCAAGTCTCCATTCAGACGGCTAACCTTCCATGGTGGTTGCTGGACATTTAGCGCTCCCTAGTAGCTTGTCAGCGTTGCTTTAGCGTGTATATGGTAGGAGTCAGTCATACATGTTGGGTCTGCTTGAAGTCGTCATACTTGAACGCGGTGACACCCGCCTGCCGTCGCTCTTTGTTCATTTCCTCCAACTCGGCTGCGCTATACTTCTGCACGTGGCTCTCGATGACCTTAATGATCTCCTCGTAATCTGTCAGGTCCGGACGCTGCCCTTCCAGGCCAATCATGTTGAGCGTTGTGGTGGCCTCCAACGAGCCATGGATGTGGAAGAACTCATTGTCGTTCTTAGTCTTATAGAGATTGGCGGACATCCGGCGATAGCCATTGGATTGGGCTGCGAGCAAGTCGGTATCTATGTCTGGGTTAGTCTTAAGTTGAACGTGCTTCAATCGGCCAACTTACCCTTGAGTTTCTTCTTCACCTCGGGGTCCAACTTGGACAGCCCGTCGACCTTAGCCATATAAGCCTGGCAACCAAACGCAGTCGCCCGTTCAAGACTTATTTTAACGTTGCGCTTCTGTTCAGAGGGGCCGTAGCGAAGGTCTGCAATGGCACCGGCCACGGAACCCTCAACACCCTTCAGGGCAGCGAGTGTCTCGGTTTCCTTGAAAGGGATTGGAAAGTAAACTTCATCGTGTGTTGAAGAGAAGGAAACGGCATCTTTGCTCTCAGTCACCTCCTTGGGCAGATTAAGATCCTCAGCTTGATCACAGAGATAAGAAAAGATGCGCCCAGCTTCGCGAACTGGTGAATAGTCCACAGCGGAAGATCCCACCATGATGTCAGTCAGTACTAGGTGGAGCTTCGTGAGTAAATGTGCAACAACGTTCTTCGTCAACTGCGAATGTAAATTGTTAGCGCGGGTTTCCACACGGCTGTCAGTTGCACAGAATAGTTGAGGTGAAACTTGCCTTTTAATAGGCAGATTTTCGGCACGGCTGGGGCCTACTCTGATGGCAGTGAATATTGCGCCGGGAATATTCCGATGTTTGGTCCGTCGGGTGAACGTGCAGTGGTGAACGCACGGCTGTGAGTGACTGCACAGCTGTGAACGCGCAGATGTGGACCGATCGGTAGGTGAATAGGCACAGGAAATCATTATGCTTGCTTTGAGAGGCGAATTATGGGCCAGAATAAGGGCAGAGGGACGAACCCCGCAGAGGGGATTCCGAAAGGTGGAACGGCTTTGCAAGATGCACTTTTCGGATGCGGCGCCGATAAGATCGGAAGCGGAACCCTCCGGCTCTGATGTCGGCTGAGATAAAGCGTTGATCGTCAGTTTATCTCGATGGTTCTGGCGTATGTCATTCTTCTAGTTGAGGTTTAAGGGATTGGCTATTTATGGTGCATTGTACTAGAGTTCCAGTGTTGTAGTTTCTGATGCAAATACTAAGAGACAATATATTTAGTATAGGCAATCAGCATCCCTACTCCGGAGACATGCTCCTTCCAAATCACCCCTCAATTGACATTTTTATCGAGAAGTGAAACAAGAGACTCAGTGGCCTATCCATCTAGACTCAATTGTCATGAATTACGTAACTATCCTGGTATGCGATTGCGAGTTGTGCCCCGAGCACTCCTAGTCAACTCCTATCGCCTGGTATATTGCCATATGAGAGAATTGCGCATATAACTGAGTAGTAGTATATTGGCAAGGCTCACTTCAACTATCGATTTACCAGATGCACAGGCTACTGGGGGAAAGTAGAAGGTATTCTCATATTATGCTGTGTGCTATTAGCAGACAGCATTCTGTGTAGCTAATTCGGCTTATATGAATCAGTTGATATAAACCCCTAATGCCGGAAATTCGTAAAGCTTTAACAGAACTTCATACCAACGTAGCCAATTGCTCCGCAGACGCTTGAAAGATAGTTCTGTGTGATAGAAGTATAGTAGGAGATACCAATCCAACGTCTCCCAGTGAGAGACAGGTCTAGTTTCTTAGCTGGTCGGGGTATGCAACACAATAACAGGGGATGGGACTGTCAAAATCCGCTCCTACTAGTGCGCTCTATGAGTGCTTTCTCAGGTTATTATAGACAAGTTAGCCGCTCGGCAATCTGGTGAAAGATTAGAATTCCAGGCGTGGCAGCTTAGCGCATCACTTATAAGCTCCACTCAGTAGAACCACTGCGAGTAGTTAATGTGAGACGCGATTCTCATAGTGACAGACAGAGACAGATCCTGTTTCGAGGGACTTGCCTCAGTAAAAGCAGCGTGAGAGATGATCCCCTGTGCCCTTTCCCCGGTGTCTCTATGGTAGACCGCAGGAGCTGGAATCAGCTACACTGAGTATATTCTTGATATTTGGCGCTCCCAACATCCCGAATCCCGAACTGTAGACCAAAGTAACGGTCAGACAACGGTCGGGTGCCTGACTTTTGCGCCAGCTTGACCTCTTGCAGGGTATTGAAGGAGTGTCATGTTTTCCACCATACCAGAGAGGTCTGGTTTCAGCAAAGGTATAGTATTCTGGCCCTTATAATGCTGCATGGCTGCGGTACTGACTTCCTTCGCTCAGCTAACTCATGGGCTTCCTAAGTTCGCTGGAGTTGTATTGTAAGCCAAATATGTAGAGTTGAGTTTGTAACACATTAAAGTCACTCTCTCCTCAGTCATTCAGAGTGAGGGACATTGGAATGCAGGATCGAATGGTCTCACCTGGTTGGAATACCAGACGGTGATCATCTGCCAGTGCAGCACGGTTAGCATTTTAGGTGCGAATGACTACTTATGAGCAGCAGGTAGGTTGTTTTGAGACACGTGGAAGTAATATCAATAAAAGGAAGCTGTACGCTTGGATCCATTGTAGTTTGCGCAGTGAAATGAATGCAAAAATGTAAAACTAGAGAGTGTTTCTGTATCAATTTCTTCTGTGATATTGTCAAACATGCAACTACACGAAAGGTTATGTTTACGGAATGTTTGTATAAGCTTAGAAGTTCCGTAAGTGCTCCTCGGTATCAGAACGATTCGTAGCACCGGAGAACACTACACTGGGCATCTGTTAGCCACTCTTATAGTTATACTGTACATATACCCGAAGACTACTGTATAGTTGCAAAAGTGTGTTGTATTGTGTATGTGACAACCAATGTAGAATTGGCTATTTAAAATGGCCTGGATTTTAGAGTGGCACAGATTCGCCACAATTTATTATTGTGGTCTGTGGCTGCGGCAGATCCTATGGTCAGAAGTAGATCCCGCAGATTGCCTTTCCACTATGGGTCTTAAGGGTTGCCTTTTCTCTTGTGGTTGTGAAATAGTCCGGGCAATCGAAAGTTCTATGGCATTCCTAACCAATATGCATAGGGGTGATAGATCATACCAATCCCTATTGTTTAGGGGGAAAGGGACAATAATAGACCATTACTATTTATTTAGATGCGGCGTTGCTGGGAATAGTCTTTCTTTAGCCTCTAGTTTATTGAGTCCACTTCTACTAGGATATAAATAACGTACCCACTATGCAGCAGATACCTACTCTATTAGAATATATCGAGCATCCTAATACACTATTAAATAATGTTATCCACCCTGACAATATGCCAGTCAACGTGTAAAGATACTCTGTCCAAAATCAACCTCAACGGACGGAGGACCATCCCCCGTCACTCCTCATTCAAGTACGATTGGTGGGGGCGAATGTTGATCGCATGCGGCACAAGCAAAACGACATTAAAACCAGAGAAGAAAAAGCAAAGCAGAAAAAGGCCCGAGCGGAGATGCATAGACATCACGAGCCCGTCTCAGCCAGTTAGCGACTGTCCATTTTCCCCCCCAACCGACATCCCAACCAGCCTGATGTGGCCGATGAGGACATGACACCCCCGTACTATTCGATGCAAGCCTGCTGCATGAGCCAAACAAAAGCAGACAGACAGTCTAATGAACGTCGACATATCAAGCAAAATGTATATGATGCAATGACGGAAACACTGGGAAAGCATCTAATGGGCCCAGCGGTTGAAGAAAGAGCCCAGGAAGTAGATACGCAGTAGAGGATTTTCGCTAGTCAATCAATTAGATGCCCCTCTAGAATCACGTTGCCAACCCGAAAATTGAGAGCAATCCCGGTGCAACCTAAAATGCCCAGTTCTACCCTAATTCCCGCACACAAGGAACAGTCCACAATTTTTACACCTTCTACATTCTTACATTTTACATTTAGGCTTCTGCAAAAAGTCTCTAAAGGGTGGGATGCACACAGCCAGTCACCACGGCGTCCACCTGCGCATGTGCGGTGCCCGACAACCCACGTGCCGTCATCATGGAAGGTTATCGCGTACCACAAAATCCATGAAGGATAATCCAGTCGTAGGGTAAGAACCCTGCAACCAACCCTCCGTGACGCGGGGAGGGGTGCACGGGCACGAGGCACCGGCCTTGATATGCTCGATGGAAACAAGTGGAAACGTTTGCTTTCCCATCTGCTCTTTAAAACCAAGGAAGTGGAGATGGTGGTTGTAGTATACGTCCTATTGAAATTACCTCATTGGGGGGTGGGATTCAACCAACTTGTGGTCGGTTGGGTTTTGGGGCGGGTATCACAGGCTTCGTCACCGACTACTCTTTGGAGCCTGGAAATGTGTGTGGTTGACGGAAGTATCTAGGATGGAGGGGGAGGGAATGGAGGGAATCATACTGATTGATTCGTAAAAATAAACCCCCATGAGCCCAAGAATGGAGTGGCATTTCTGCAATAGTAGTAGTATCTACAGAGTACTTACTATCTACTACTTCTCGGTAACTTATGAACAGTGGGTGATAAGCCGGTGTGTGGGAAATGCATCAATACGGTAAGATAACGCGAGAATGAAAACCAGGGCCGATTGCCCCCGGAAGCTCCCGGCGCTGTCTAGGGCGGGCCTGAGGCTGGCAACCAATCAGCCGGGCCACGGGCTGGACGGCGGACTGCTTGCGTCGGTAAGAAGGAGGTTCTGGGTCTGACAGGATGGATAAGGGGAACTTTGAATAAGTCAGTCGATGATAAGAGGGTCGTACTGGAGACATTCAAGGCCGTTCCATCCTTAAAGGAGGTCGTCATCCCACACTAACTTAACTAACTACTTAGTGACTGTGTATCTCACCGGAGAGAGGGGGTTCATCAAATCAATTTACCTCCTTTTCGAAGGAACAAAATACCGTACCTTTCAAGCCTGGCATTTCCCTCATATTATTTTATTTTTGATTTATCTGATTTCCAATCAATAATACCTACGGAATACTTAGTCCTTTTTTTATTTTCTTATTTTTTTTTTTACTTGCCCCGAAAGAAGGCGCCTCCTTCCCGGCTGACAGACATTCCATTATTGCTATTCTTACTACTATTGACGGACTGCAACCACCACTCCTTGCGTTTCCCCCCTCCTTCTCCTCTCCGTCTCATTTCCTCCTTCTACTTGCCAAATCTCCTTCCTCTCCTCTCATCCTACTACTCCTAAATCTCAAAGAACTTCCCAAGGCTTTCTGACCACCGCCCCCCCGGTTCTTGTTGGCTTGATCATCCTGCCCCTGGTTCTGCTCGTCTCGACCTGTCGCGTCATCCTCCCTATCAACTCTCCTGCCTAGTAGTACGCTGAGTTAGCGCGTCGCATCGCATCTACCCTGCATACTACGCCTCAGCGTTGCGTCTGCACAGCTGTCCCGACTGTGATCTACCTTTGCGAACAGTGCACTGTGAGTACCAACTCTCAAAGAAAAAAAATCCAACCAAATTCCTTTGATCTCAATTTTCGGGTTTCGTTCCTTATTTGCCTCCAAACGTGTGAATCTTATACTTCCCAACTTGTTCTTTCGAGTGTGGGACTTAGTCATCTGTTCCATTGGTTGGCCTCATGCGGTGATTGGCGGATGGTCCTCTGACTCATTTGATAAGCAGATTAGCCACCCTCAGGTCCCCCCAAATAAAAGAGTATCTAGATCCTCTCGCTGGTCTCGATCATCACCATGGCTTTCATGAATACCACCTCCAGCATTGCTATGGCCCTTGCTGGCAAGACGGCCTCTGTCGATATTCCCAAGCCGCGCTCCGGTTTTACCCCGGGCGGTCGTGACTTCGCTCGTCCGGGGCATCCTGCCATGTTGCCTACTCCGCCCAACTCCATTTCCCCCACTTTGCCTCCGCAGGGCTTCAGACGCCAGGGCGCTAATCACCCTGGATACTCCCCGCTGAGCTCCTCGCATGTGGAGTCCGATGTTGACCTCGGAGATGCCGCCGATCATACGAACAACTCGCATGAAGCCCGTCCGTCGGCTCAGGACCTGGACAGCACTGGGGCTATCACGCCGGGAATGTTGGCCAAATGCCATCTCCCGGAGATCATGCTGCAGCATGGCCCTTTGGCTATTCGCCATTTGATGGGTTATTTGACTACTAGCGTCCCTGGATTCTCAGGCATCCCGCCTGCCAAAGCACGCAGGCTGGTGGTCGCTGCGCTGGAAGGCCGAGGGAGCGAAGACAAGAATGGTGGCCGTGATGGTGATGTTATCTTCGAGAAGGTTGGCTGGGGACGCTGGGATGCTCGCCGTCGTGGTGAGCCTTTGCGGGATGCACAACACCTCAACGTGTCGCCACCCTCCAGTATCTCCAACTCTTTCCCGCAACGGGGCATGCAGATCCCTACAAAGCGGGGAAGCATTCAGCCCTATGGCAGTAGCGTTACTGGCGACTCCGCTGTCTTCTCCTACTCGGAGATGGACTACGGTGGACATGATATCAGCATGCTGGAACATGAGGCTGACAAGATGTCACTCGACGGAAACGAGCGCGAGTACTGCTCGTCGTCTGAGGCCCCGGACGACGAGATGCAGGACGAAGACTGGGGCGAAGAAGACATCACAGACGAGGAAGACTGGGCACAGATAGGTGCTGATGCGCTTCGCGCACGATCATTGAACGCCTCGGGAGGCTTCGTGAATGGAACACATAATTCGCCACAGCTGCGCGGCGGAGGACCTGCTGCGTCGTCGCTGGCGAAGTCGGCACCGCGCAGATTACCGGTTCAACAACACGGCTTCACCCTCCCGGAGGGTGTCATGGGTGACCGGGAAGAGCGTGCCGCAGTTGAAGCCCTTCTCCGACTCGGATCAATGTAATCATATATATACTCTTGGCGGGTGTTTGTCAAGGACAGTCCGTGTTCTTGCAACCCTGCAACGTCTCTTCGGAGACTTTGAGGCTGGTCCCATTTCTTGATACATACTTTACGTTCTACGATTACTTTTCTTTGTTGTGAAAGAATACACCAGCAAGCTGGACGACGTTATTGATACGACTGGTTCGATCCTGACGATGCATTGGGTTTGGGTTTCTGGGAATGACCCCGGCGTTTTGGCATTTATTCAAACAACATTCACATAATGACATCGGCCTGGTACAAGGTTGATGAACCTGTTGCCTATCAGGCGTTCTTGGGGGTGCGCTTCAACACACATACTGGTACCCCAGACCACTCTCCATTCTTGCAATTATTGAAAAATGGTTGTTGCATGGCAACAAACTGCAATGGACTACTTCTATCCATTCAATCCATATTGTTTATATGGTTTTTTGACGGCTCGGTATTGATAGCTGGAGCCTGCCGAAGTGAGGCATTAGACATATTTTTTACACATAGAGATAATAAATATACGGTCTA
>NT_166533.1:983940-1064044 GCF_000002855.4 Aspergillus niger
GGCACTTGGGTGTCCAGGGAGCCGGTTGTTTGAGGTGGGAGGTCGCTGGGTTCTGCGGTGGCGTAGATGGGAGAGTATGCTGGGGCGGTTGCAGTCGCGGAGGTGGTTGCGGGTTGGACAGCATCTTGTTCTGGCTGGGGCTCTGGTTCTGGTTCGGAGTCGGCGGCAGCGGTGGCTGGGGTGGAGGTCCGGGGAGGGACCTCATCTGGGGAAGAAGCACTGGTCATTTTAAAGATGAGTGAATTGGGTGAATGGGATGAATGTATCAAGAGAAGGGTGTGAAGCTACAGAACTAATGAAATGGGAACTGGACCGACGTCATGGAAGCTATGCTGCACGTGATGTTTGCCATTGGGTCAGGTGACCGAGAGGCTGAAAATTTTCACTACAACTATGGCATCTACTTTACGGGACTGAAAAGTGATCAAGACCCCAAGGAGACATACTAGATTTCGAAACCAAGGTGGAGAAAGTACAGTTGGAAGAAAAAAAGAAATAAGCTTGCGGGCAGTAAAATACAACTGGTACAAGAGGAAATATCACACGATTCTATGCTCAAGATTATTGATATCACTCTTGACGCATATTTCTATCCTCCGCAGCACCTCCAGCATCTGGTAGTTACACCAAGACACCGGCAACCCCATTTCCCCGATATCATGACTGAAACAGCTTGAAGTTAATCAAGCGCTTAGCCAGAGCCACCCTTGTACTTCTTGCCGAAGAGGATGAGCTGGACCTGGTCGTAGATAGACAGGACACCAGCACCGGCAACACCACGGAGGATGTTAGCACCGGCACCCTTGAAGAGAGACTTGACACCCTCCTTGGCGACGATCTGGCGAGCAGCATCCATGGAGGACTTGTACTTGACGGCCTCACCGGAGGTCATCATCATACGACGACGGATGGTGTCCAGAGGGTAAGAAGCGATACCAGCACCAGTGGTGACAGTCCAGCCGAGCAGGAAAGAAGCAAGGAAGTTACCCTCGAGAGGACCAACCAGAACAACGGGCTTGATGGAGTCGTACATGCCGAAGTACAGACCACGGTAGACAACAATACCAGCAACAGAGGGACCGAAACCACGGTAGAGACCGGCAATACCGTCGGAGGCGAGGGTCTTCTTGTAGACGTCAACGAGACCGTTGAACTGACGGTCACCACCGCCCTTGGCGGACTTGGCGTCGTTGGCAAGACGGGTACGGGCGTAGTCGAGGGAGTAGACGAAGAGGAGGGAAGTGGCACCAGCAGCCTGAACCGATTGTTAGCGGGATCGCTCGAGTATCAAACTGGATATAGGGATACATACACCACCGGAGGCAAGGTTACCCATCATCCACTTGGTGTATCCATCACGCTCCTTCTTGTAGGAGAACATGGACTTGTAGGTGTCACGGAAGGCGAAGTTAAGAGCCTGGGTGGGGAAGTAACGGATAACGTTGGCAGTGTTACCACGCCACAGGGAAACAACACCCTCGGAGGCAGCGGTACGACGGAAGCAGTCCATGATACCGTTGTACTTGCGGTCGAGACGACCAGCGCGAAGCATCTCATCCTGAAGGACAATCGTATTAGCATCTGTTTGGGCCGATCTCACGTCCCGACTGTCCGGAGTGAAAATTTTTGCGCCCGGCTGAATTGGCAATCTTCGGTCGGAGCAATGTCGTTTCGAAGACGCAACCGCAGATCGTGCAAAGTATTTTCGTTCCGCCAGTGCAAGACATTGGTGTTGAGGCTTAACCAACCTGGTTCTGGATGAGGAGCTTGATACGCTCGATGGGGGCGGCAGCAGTCTTGGAGACGGCAGCGGAGACACCACCCACTGTACCAGTAGTTAGTATCAATTTCAAATCAACATCGCACAATTCGTGTTGCTCGTTGGGATGGGAATTGATCGATCGTAGTGCAATGATCGATCATTCGGGGCGAGCCGGAATGCACATACTCAGGAAGTCGACGACGAATCCCTGTGAAAAAATTTTCATTAGCCACCTAGTCCAGCAACAACACCATTGAGCCCGGCCAAATCGTCAGACTGTCGAGTCTCCAAGGAGCGTAGTACTCGATCTTTGATATTCAAGACCAATTTGAACCGATTCCGTCGAGAGCGCGACATCCGACAACCTGGCCTCTCAGCTCGTAGGGGACAAGTAGGAACTTACGGGCATGCCGAAGACGGTCTTGTCGGCCTGGTTAACATCACCCTTGGCCATTTTGACGGCTGTGATGAACGAAAACTAAGGAAAGAAAGAGAGGAGATGGATGATAGTGCCAGTCAAACAGGACACTTCAAAGGGGATGGAAAGAAAAGAAGAGAGAAGGGAAGGGAGGGAAGAAAAAATAGCGAGCGAAGGGCTCTTGTAAGCGGGAAGAAGCGAGCGGAGACGCTAGGACGCTCTTGGGTTTTTCGCTGGCCTGAATTTGCAGTGGCAGCGGCGGCGATGGGCGTCCCGGCCCAGTTTCCATTGGCCGGATTGGTTGGCCCGGTACGGAGTAGGGAGGTCCTTCCCATTGTTAGGGGGAACGAAAAAAAACATAGCCAGGAAAAGAAAAAAAAATTTGCAAAAAAAAAACCTGGACCCGGCGCTAATGCTGGCCCAGGCAACGAAGAGCCGATATCTCCCGATCGCGCCAGTAACCAACTCCGACCGCTGACATTATTGGGAAATACCCTTTGATACTATGAGTGAATTTCTGGTCAAAGAGAACGAAGGCACTCTCATCTTCGTCCTTTATTATAGTGGTTATGGCTACTGGTGATACTTTGGAATATCATTTCGATAGCCTCTGAAACGGCATGTAGCTCTCGCTATTTTCCTGTCTTTTTCATCCCTTCCGTAGTCTACCGATCGGTGTACTCGCAATCACCGCTCGGCCCTTTGCTGATTGACCTACAGGCCATAATTTACATGTTTGGGCCCTTTCTCCGTAATTCGGCTTCGTAAGATATCCATTCCTCTCCCATTTCCCCGTCTTGACCGAACCAAAGCGTTTTCTTGGAGTCCACACCTTCGCGCTCCATCCATGGGGAACCGCCCCTTCTTTCCATCTGGTCCCGGATATCCGATGGCAAAACGCTTGCCTCTCAGCCTCCTACTGTGTACTTGACTTACTCGTGCACAACGACAATTGCAAGACCGAAATTGTAAATTTGCATCGGCCTCCTGTGTAGAAATTGTTTGAAGACAACTCACAAAACTCAGTTACTTAAATATCTACGCTACTACTTATCTATCTGCAGCATCCAAACGGAGTCCACGGTTTCTGGGCCTTCATACGCGCCACCGGGACTGATCAGGTGCGTGCGGCGTCTTTCGGCTGACATGCCGCGATTTCCCCGTTTTTCTTGCTCCGGGCGGAAGTTCTCAGGTACGGAGAGAGAGCGAGAGAGAGAGACAGAAGGGGGCGGCCAAGGGAGCGATCGCAAACACGGGCAACGTCGGTAATATGAAGTATCCCATAGGTTGGTCTCTATCATACTCTCTCCGGTTAAATATCAGTCGCTATTGTCCAAGCTTAGTTTTTCTACGGAGTACACTACATGGCTATGCTGCATTTCGTAGGCAAGGGCACAGCAGTAGCATATGCTTGTTCCTAGAGGTTATATACCTCAGACCGTACTCCTTTTTATCCCTCATCCTAGTGTCCGAAGATCGCAGGTAGTAGTCTTATGTGCGTGCTAAGGGGTAATTGATTCAATTATCACCACTCTTCATGTTCTGAATAGCCACGCTATATCAGTAGATACAAGAGATATACACGCGACCAGTGTATCTGTCCGATCCAGATATTCTTCCACACTTTTCAGGTGCCGGCATCATATTTTCGTATGCAGCCAAAGAAGACACGAGACCTACATTACCCAAACAGGAATTGTTCCAGCCGGGACCCACTGTTTCTGCTCGAATGTGACTAGTTTCATTTTCCACCTTGGTCCTCCTCTTTCTGTCTTTCGATTTTCTTCTTCCTTTCCTCCTTTTTTTTCAATTTTTATTTTTAATTCTTGATCTTTTTGTTTGTTCGACGGGGCGGGCAAACCTGACAAACTCTTTCCTTTTCGTCCGGGACCCACCCGCTAAAAAACATGGGGATACCACCTTTCATCTACGCCTGTTGTGCCAGCAACGGTAGGTTCGGGTGTGGTTTAGGTGTCTTGGGTGTGGTCAAAATTGGGATTTGTAGCATGTTGATTGGGTTAAAGTTGTTGGAAATTTCACGATTCATTATTTTTGCCGTTTCTGAAGGCCAGTTGCTACTGTAGTGGTTCATCAGTACTCCTATGTATCCTGATCCGTGTTTAGAATGGTTCGGTTCTCGCAGAATATATAGCTTCAGCAAAATAATACCCATAAGTACACATTATATCCAGCATCACATATCTTGACATGAGTACTAGAGCACCTTGGTTATACTAGAGTATTGGCACAAAGGTCAACCAACTGTTGTCCCTAGTTGAATTCAATAAAACTCTTTGCTATGCAGTAGGTAAATATATTTGTAACTTTTGACCAGCTTATCTACCAACGGCGTAGACAGCTTTCATTACCGATACGCCGTTATTGAACAATGAACAATACTGTCTAGTATATCATAAAATTCCCAGATGCATGTACAGTAAGAAGCACCCCAGGTTCAGTTCTTCTTGTTTCTCTTTCTCCTCTTCTTCTTGGGTTCACCTTCACGAATATCAACCTTACCGGCATCCTCCTTGTCCGGCGTAGGTGCCCGTGGCGCCTCCGAGGGAACCCTGGGGCCTTCTTCGTCACCAAAGGTGTCCTTGCGCCACTGCCTTAGGCGGGCCTTCTTGCCCAGCTTCCTCTGATCCCGGCTCTTCTTCTCAGGGTCACGGAACGAAGCAAGCTTTTTCAAGCCCGCAAACTGGTTCAAATGGGTGTCGTCGGCCATGAGGATATCTCGTGCAGTCAATCCAAAACTCTGAGGCGAGGTCTCACGGTAGCGGAACCCAGTAGCATTCTTCCTGGTCGCACCCGGAAGAAGGCTGATATCAAGATCCAAGTTGCGATCCACGGCCTCCTGAATACGAAGTCGGTCTTTGCGCGCTTCACGCTTCTGGTCTCGTCTCTCCTGCGCCTTGCTCTTCTTGTTACTTTCCTCTTCATCATCCTCCATCTCGACATCAGAACCATCCACGGCGGGCTTCTCCTCTTCCTCGAAGTCGGGCACGAGATCCTTGATATCAATATCATCATCCCACGTAGGCTTCTTCAGACGCTTCTTCTTTCCTGACTCGTCACCGCTTCCTTCCTTATCGCCCTCCGCGTAGTAATCTTCACCAAAACGCTTCTGCATCTCCTCCTCCCAGTTCTTGTCATCCCAGGCAGCGTCCAAGAAGCTGACCCAATCTTCGTCAGTCAGCTCATTTGCACGAATGCCGGCAACTTCCTTGATCTGATTGACCTTCTCTTGAAGTTCTTCCATCTTGAGCTTCCGCAGGCGGTTCTTTTCCGTCTCGCGCTGCTTCTTCTCCTCTTCCATCTGCTGCCTCTCCGCATCTCTGCGTTTCTTTCGGCTGCTCTTTTCTTCTCTGCGAACCGACTGCTTGTTGGTTGTGTCACGAGAGTGAGTGATTAAGGTAGCGTTGATTTTGCTGGGATCTTCGAAGCGGAAGTTGTATGCCTCTTCGAATGCCTCTGCCCGTTGATCTTCCTCTTCGTCATCAGACTCGAACGGTTGAAGTTCCGATCTACCAGCAGGTATCCACGCTCTTGCCGACATGAAGTTTGAAAGGAAGGTTTCCGGGTCCTTGTCCGCATTCTCAACATCCAGATTGACATCCTTCTTGGCCGCCGGAAGAGGTTCAGGCGCCGATTTGGCAACAAGGAAGTCATCTTCGTCGTCCTCACCATCATCACCTTTACCGGCAGCGGCGTGCATTTCACGGACAACCGCATCCTTCAATTCCTCCTGCTCTTGAGCGTAGGTCTTCGGCGCCTCAGATGCGTCCTCATCTGCCAAATTGGCGCCACTCAACAAATTCTCACGATGGTAGTCACGAAGGGTCATAGGCTTTTCTTTCTTTTCAGAGCTTTCGGGTTTCGCCTCCTCGTCGGTCCCGGTGTAGAAAGTGGCATTGCTATCGTACACCCGAGGGTCCTTTGATCTGATCGCGTTCAGCGTGGCCATAATCTCGGCATCCAGGGCGGCGGTGGCTAATTCTCCATCCTCGTCCTCTTCTTCAGAGGTAGAATCATCCTCCGAGTCGCCGGACTCATCTTCACCATCGCGATCACGACGTTTGCCAAGCACAGATTTTCCGTATTTAGACTCCACTATTGTAGAACAGAGATTAGTTTCTCCTCGCATGCAGATTGTAGATGCATAGGAACTTACATTGCTGCTTTTCTTCTCTCTTCTTGTTGTATTCGAAGCGGCGCGCATACTCTTCGTTGATCTTGAATGTAACGTCCTCGTTGGTGATGGGAACTCCGCCGGACTCGTCTCCTGAGTCGCTGGAGCTGTCGTCATCGAGCAGCTTGCGCGACCTCTTGGCTGGGGGCTCCATTTCGAAATAACAGACACAGCTGTCGGGAGACCACTAGTATGTGAAAGCGATCGATGAAGGAGGTTATCTCCGACCAAATGCGCCTCCCAAAAGAAAATAATAGCGGTTGCCGGCAGAAAAAAAAGTCGGCGGGGCTCACCGCCCTACAGGGCCCTTTGTTGCCTGGGGACCCAAGGCCGTCAAAGCGAACCACTGACGTAGCCAATTAGATCATGCGCGGGCCTGTATCCGCCGATGGCTCGAGCAAGAGGCGCTGTGTCTCCTAGTAAGCTTCCTCCACTAACCATGCTACTTTCCCACCTTCACCTGTATCCCTGAGTTTTTCGGATGCTTCATATCTGTTATCATTCTTTGACTTGACTAGGGGCCTCATTGCTGCCTTGTCTTGCCGCTACTTTTGCTCGCATCAAGTGTATGGCTGGTGACATACACTAGATGTCGACTCAGCCGCAGATCCCATTACCCCAGGTCGGGAAGCTCGTCAGCGTCGTGTAAGTCCTCTGAATCAGCTGTGCTTCTCTGAATCGCTTCATAGGTTCCTTTCTAACTGTTCCGGTGAAGTCCAGTTGGTCTAAAGGAGGCTGCTCTCGACTCGCCCACATTCCGAGCCACCACCCTTCACTTCTCCGACCAGATCGAATTCCTTGAAAGATGGCTCGACGGCTATGCGAGGGCCGCTTCCAAGCTCTCCTCAGAGCTTGCAGCAATGGAAAGCGCGGCGAACATCTTCCTGTCTTATTCTACGAACCCCCTACTGGTCTCCGAAGCTGTCCTTGATCATGATTACACGCTGCAGTCGATGAGGAGGTGTGGGGACAGCACCAGAGATATGTGGAATGGACTGATATCTACTGTCAAAAAGATGGAAAATCTCATTGCTGAGCCAATCCGGGCCTTCATGCATGAAGATTTGCGGACTTTCAAGGTACTTGACTGGTTGCCCCTGAAATCCACGCGGATCTGGCTCTTACCCCGCTATAGGAGATCCGTCGCAACCTCGAGCAGACACAGAAACAATACGACTACCTGTTGGCCCGATACTCATCGCAATCGAAGTCAAAGGAGCCTTCTTCATTAAGGGAAGATGCTTTTCAACTCCATGAAGCTCGCAAAGCTTACCTCAAAGCGTCAATGGACTACTCGATACAGGCCCCCCAATTGCGCAACTCGCTCGACCGACTGCTAGTCCGGGTTTCTTATGATCAGTGGCGGGAGCTTAAGATATTCCACAACAGCAATGGTGCGGCATTCGCGAAATGGGGTCAAGAGATGGACCGCATCAAAGGCTGGGCTCACGAAATGGAAGGGGGTGAGCGATCTTCCAAGCGGGAGCTTTTGAATTCGAGGAAGCAGATCGAAGAAGCAGCAGAGAATGCAGCTAGGCCATCTCGAGAACTAGAAGATTACTCTTTGTCCACTGTTCCCTACCTCGGCTCTCGGCCCCTGTCGACAACCAGCATGAGCAAGGAGGCTAGACCTGAGAAGCAAGGATGGGTTTTCTTGCGGACTCTTTCTGGGAAGCCTACCCGGACTATCTGGGTTAGACGATGGGCATTCTTGAAGCACGGTATTTTCGGCTGCCTTGTTCAGGGCTCGCGAACAGGTGGCGTTGAAGAGAGCGAACGGATAGGCGTTCTTCTCTGCAGTGTTCGGGCTGCCTTTCAAGAAGAGCGCAGGTTTTGCTTCGAAGTCAAAACGAAGAGTAATACTGTCATGCTTCAGGCTGAGACTCAGAAAGAACTCATGGATTGGATTGCTGCCTTCGAGGCCGCCAAGCGAAAGGCTTTGGAGAACCCGGCTAGCACTGATCTCTCAGTGTCCGGCAAAGTTACTGTTCAGGATCCTGCTTTCGCAATCTCTCAGCCCCCAGCTCCCGAGTTTGCTGCCGATCCTTCTGATTCGCTCACTCCCCGTGTCAGTGACGAGCAGAGCTCTGCAGATCGCAGCGGGATGCTTGCCCTACCTGAAAGAGACCCTTCCGCCATGAGGAACAGTAGTGATCTCAGCAGTTATAGGAGGTTGACGACGCTGGATTCCGAAAGCTCCGCACGCGAACACGCATCGCGTATAATGCAGAAGCTGGACCTTCACCGCAAATCAAACAATGCAGTGGCGCCATCCACTTCGTTGCCGGGTGCCGGAGGTGGCATAGCAAGCTTGATCTCTGCCAGTCACAGTGCTCTTGGACCAGGCAGCCCTCCTTTACCCCTCGACATTGATGGGACTAGGACTCGTAGCTCGACATTTGGCAACGATTCTCCCTCGACTCTTGCTCCAGGGACCTTGGCCAATCCACCTGCTCCAACAACCATGAGCAAGGCGGCTGTGATCGTAAGCCATGAAAGGGGTATAGGACTGGGGCAAGCCGACAAAACAGGAGGAATGCCGAGTGGCATGATGGCTAATTTGTGGGGTAGTTCAAACTGGGGCTTCATGAATCGGATTGAACGTGAACGCATAGGACTACCTGGCGAGCAGGACTCAGGCCCCTCAGACAAGCCGGCCTCGCCAGCGAATGATCCGTCTAAGCAATTCCTGACAGCCGAAGCTGACACGTCTAGTGGGTCTCCAGGAAATAAGCCGCCGAAGTCTGGGCCACGTCACAGGCAGACGGTGAGCCTTGACGGAGACTCGTCCAAGATGCAGCGGGCATTGCTTGGCGATGCGCACGATTATCCCAGTTACTACCCGCAGCAACTTAAGATTCAGGATGCGCAGTTCCGGCTACTATTTCCTGACATCAAAAAAGATGAACCTCTGGTTATGGTGTTCCGTGCTACCTGGAATCCCAACGATCAGCAAGATTTCCCCGGAAGGGCCTACGTTACGACCCAAAACATCTACTTCTACAGCCACCACTTCGGGCTAGTACTCACGACGTGTATTTCATTGGAGAGTATTAAAGAAGTTACTGCTGCCCCAGGAAGGGACTGCGACTTTTTGTACCTTCATATGATCCCTCCTCCAGGAGACGATACTCCTGGTCGTGGAACGGTTAAGACTTTCCTTGAGCCATTGCGACTTCTTCAACGGCGGCTTAACTTTTTGATTCATAATTCTACTGCCGCCGAGCCACTGGGCCTGGAAGCAACATTCAAGACACTGAACCGGATGGAGAGTGAAGCACTAACGCGGACTCCTAGCCTTGATAGCTGGGAGGATGTGGCTGCTGGAGATGACAATGTTGAAGGAGGGGAAAGTGGCACGGAACCCCCGAAGAAAGATGTTGGTGTCTACATTGATAACGACTTGGACATGCATAAGAAGAATGGAAATGGCAAAAATACTCCCAAGTTCAGACTGCCAACGCAGCCTGTTCAATATGTGCCACAAGGAGATCTTCATTTGGCGGCTGAAAAGGTTTTTGATACAAGTGCTAAAGCGGTTTTCCATATCCTGTTCGGAGACAAGAGCGCCGTCTGGCAGCTTCTCCTTCATCAACGGAGAGCTAAGGGTAAGTCAAGCTCCGGAGCTAAGGCTGGCCCTTGCTAAAGGACTACAGGTATCAAACAAGGGCCTTGGGTCAGACAAGAGTCCAACCACCTAAAACGGGATTTTCATTACGAAATTGAGACGGCTGATGCCCTTGGTACGTTGGGTAACCTAGCATTCCATGTTCGGTTCTCGCTAATTCGGTCTAGGACGTACTCATACCAAGGAAATCCCGGATTATCAGATGATTGACGTCTTGAATGATCATCTCTGCTATGTGATTACAGACAAACGGACACCTTGGCATCTTCCTTTTAAAAGATCTTTCAGGTTGGTCAGCAAGATTGTGATCACATTTGTCGCAAAGGGAAAGTGCAAGCTCTCTATCTATACTAAAGTGGAGTGGCTGTGGTCTCCTTACGGCCTTCAGCGTAAGTCCTTGCCCCTAGGAGAGTTATCAGTGCTTGCTAAGACATCCTAGATATAATTGACAAAAGTGCTACCAATGATCTGGAGCAAGACGCGTTAGATCTCGTTGACCTGGTAGGCGACCAGGTCCGCAGGCTAGGCGCGCATAGTCGAACCAAGAAGGCCATTACGATTTTCGGACACATTGGACGGCAGAGCTTTTCTTCCCAGTTCTCGCCACAGACCGACCTACAATTGAAGCTGCGCAACCCCCGCATTCAGAGGTCCCTGCCAAAGCTCCTCTTTGAGACGTTTGCATCATTGACAGAGAGCATAATCTCTGACCTGATGATGTGGACGTTCGCTTTTCTACGTTGGGTGTGGAAGACCACACATGCGAACAAAGTCATTCTCATCTTGCTATTGTCGAGTATGTTGATCAATGGGTTCTATTCGTCCCGCGATGCGTACGAATGGTGGCATGACAGGACTGTTGGGAACTTCATGGCCCGCATCGGAGTTAGCCCCGACAATGTCATGACCAAAGCTATTTACATGAGAGATATCGATGACGCAATCGCCAATACAACCATTGGCCACGGCAGTGAAAATGTGAGTGATTGCTTCGCGACGTTCCACCAGCAGACCGTACGCAGCCCAGGAAACACAATATCTCTGGGAACATCAGGATTCCGGGACTCCATGACCAGGAGTGCAGCCCGACGAATTCAGCAAACGCGCGAACGGTTGGCTTCATACCGACACGATCTCCTGGTAGCTCTCCGCGTGGTCAACAGCATCGAAAGAGAAGTGATCCAAAGCGAGTGGGAGCGATGGTTGCGACAGGAACTGCGACGCTGTCGCCAAATCCAGATTCTTCTCGGCAAGAATGAAGGAAATGAAGACGTAGACCTCGAGGTGGACCGCTCAGGGCAGAGTGTGTTTGCTGAACTCACCGATGATGTTCAGCAATGGTACGAAACGTACTGCACTAGTTGCCAGGCGGAACACGCCCAAATTGAGGATGAACGTCCCTTAGGTGCGCCATGAGTTGCTCTTTTCTTTCACAACATGGCTGAGGATGCATGGCTGTTTTATCTGTCCCCGTTACTTGCTTGTTCCCCACGATACCCGGCTGCAGTTGCTCATCTGTCCGTTTCGTCGAATGCCTCTGAGAGGTACTTGGTCCGGTTCGTCTCTTGTTGCTGTCTGTCATCCGTGTATATAATTCGATCTTCTTCGGTGTAGAGAGAAATTGGAAGGTATTGCTTGCTTCTTGCTGTACGCTCAGCAGCATATGCCTTCTCTTCGCACCCGTAACCCATGTATAACCCCATTTCCTCTCCCCAATCATATATTAATTCTGTCTCGGCTTCACCGCACCATCCTGCACAACATAATACACCACTGTCCCATCACCCCCCATCCTCCTATCCACCATAGCCAACAACAACCTCTTCCCACCCCACTCCTTCGTAGCCCTCGCCTTCCCCCGATACTCATAATATTCCCTCAACTTCTCCGCCTTCTCACCCCCTCCTTCCAGTACTTCCTCGCTACCCTCGGGCAACGAATCAAACACCCCCGCCAACTTGCGAAGCGTCCATGACTCGCCCTGCACCGTGGGCAGGACGAACATGCGCTCGAGCTCGACGTCGTCTTCGCGCAGTCCGCGCTCCAGCATAAACAGCTGCTCGTCCGGGTGGATGTAGAGGTGGTGCGGGGGGATGCCGGAGATGAGGTAGAGGGGTTGTTCAGGTTCGGTGGTGGATTTGCTGGGGAGGTGGAGGTCGTGGACGCGCAGGGAGGTCCAGAGGTGTTGGTGTTGGAGGTTGTGGAGGATTTGGATTGTGTTTGCGGAGAGGGGGGTGGGTGGTGTTGTGGTTGTGGTGGAGAGGAGGGTTGTGAGGGCGGAGGGGGGAAGGGGTGTTGTTGTTTCAGTCGTTGTTGGATTGAGTGGTTGTTGTTGGGATGGTGGTGCTGGTGGGATTGTGGAAGTCATGGTTGTGGTTGTAGATGGTAGAGTTGAGGCGGAATTGGAGGTGTAGGGGAATGTAGTCTAGAAATTCAGATTGGGTTAGTTTGCTGTATGCGCTTGTGATTATAGTTCAAGAAGGATAGATGAATTAGACCTACCTGCGACTGGTGGATAGACAGGAACTATAGTTCGCGATTGAAGTTCTAGAATTAGATTAAGGGTCGAAAAGTGAGACCGAAGAATGAGACTCGGCGGGGCGGAGGAAAGAAAAAAAGGGCGATCGCGCCGAGATTCCGCGGCGGTTTTGGAGACGCGCAGAAGAACACATGGCATCATCGTTTTCTTTGGTCGACTATAAAGTCGAGTGTCTGCTCCATCAAGGCTTTGTTTGACTGTCTGTCTATTCTCACATACCTTCTTTACACCCGGCAGTGCTTGGCGATCCTGTCCTGATTATACATTTGTCCTTGTTCTCTTTACCGTTCTGCAAATAATCTGGACGAAGTATAAGCGGTGTTTTTTTCGTCGTCGATCATGGCGCGCCAGAAACAAGCTGCGCCTTTGCAACGCGCCACGTCCTCTGAACTGATGCATGTGCCTTCGGAAGATTCACAGTCGCCAGGCAAGAGGATTATTGGGAAATCTTCCGTCGCAAATGGAAGTGCGTCTGGAAAGCAAGCGGCGCAGGAGAATGCGCCGGAGACTCCCGGTTTGATGCAGCTTGCGATCTGTGTTTTGGGAATCTACGCTTCATTGTATGTCTTCCGTTCGTGGTGTCGAGAACTTCCGAAGTCATCAAAATGCTGACTGCGATTTCTTAGTCTGTCCTGGGGCGTGCTTCAAGAAGCCATCACCACAGTGTCCTATCCTACTCATCCTCCGACTGCTGAAGTCCCCGAACCTCCGACAGAGCGCTTCACCTACTCGATTGTCCTGAACACGATCCAGTCGACCTTTGCCGCCATCACCGGCTTCCTGTACCTGTTCTTTTCGACTCCGTCCGGCCAGAAGATCCCCTCTCCCTTCCCAACCAAGAAAATCGTCTTCCCCTTGCTCCTGGTCAGCATCTCTTCGTCTCTCGCATCGCCTTTCGGATATGCCAGTCTCGCGCACATCGATTACCTCACCTTCATCCTCGCCAAATCGTGCAAGCTCCTGCCCGTCATGTTCCTCCACCTGACCATTTTCCGCAAGAGATACCCCTTGTACAAGTACGGTGTCGTTCTCCTGGTCACACTCGGAGTCGCCACATTCACCCTCCACCACCCCGGTACTAGCAAGAAGGTCGCCGCATCAGCCGCTAAGGGCCAGTCGGGCTCGAGCACATGGGGAATCTTCCTCCTCTCCATCAACCTGCTCCTGGACGGCCTCACGAACACCACCCAGGACCACGTCTTCAGCTCTCCGCAGCTGTACACGCGCTTCACCGGGCCGCAAATGATGGTTGCCCAGAATGTCCTCTCGACTGTCCTGACGAGCAGCTACCTGTTGATCATGCCCCATCTGTCATCTACCGGCATTCTGCACAACCTCCTCCCGTTCCCGATTCCCCCATCCACAGAGACGGAGCTGAACTCCGCCATTGGCTTCCTATCCCGTCACCCGGAAGCCCTGAAGAATGTGCTCGGATTCGCTGCCTGCGGAGCCATCGGACAGCTGTTTATCTTCTACACGCTGTCGCGCTTCTCATCCTTGCTTCTGGTCACGGTGACGGTCACGCGCAAGATGCTGACCATGCTCCTGAGTGTGTTCTGGTTCGGCCACTCCCTCTCGGCGGGCCAGTGGTTGGGCGTGGGCCTTGTCTTTGGTGGTATTGGTGCCGAAGCTATTGTTCAACGGCAGGAGAAGGCCGCCAAAGAGCGAGCGAAGGCTGCTAAGAAGCAGTAGGTGATATATACTCGCCTCATGATAGATAGTATTACTTTTCTGCATTATGTACATACATTTTCATTATCAGACTTGATCTGAACTTATAGATCGGTCGATTCATTTCTTCATGCAATATCCATAGCAATCCTAACCTAACCCTAAATATAGTGATTAAAACAGATACTACAGTAATATGATCTACTTCCTCCCCTCAACCATAATAATATGATACCCAAACCCAGTCTTCACATCCACGTACTTGGGGTTCCCCGTCGTACTCGGCTCCAGATCATACGCCGCCTTCTCGAACGTCGCATCCAGACTGCCCCGGGTCTTCCACCCAAGGGAGCCGCCTGTACCAGTTCCCCTAGAATTAGCGCTGACCCAACACATAGCCACTCCGATGGGAAATGGATAAGATATAGAATAGAAGAAGGAAAAGTAAGAAAACATACCCTGCCTAGCCTTATCCTCCGAAAATTCTCTGGCCACTTCGTCGAACTTGGCTCCGTTGCGCAACTTCTCTAGGGCTTCTTCCTTTTTGGAGAATTTCTCGCACTGCCGTTGTTAGTTAACATACCCAGGAATGTGGACTTTTGATATATATATAAGTTCATCATATGTTATCCTCTTTCATTGACAGAGAAATGAATAGGTAGATGGCAGTATAAGAAATACACACCAAAGCTAAAAGATCATCTACAACCACACAACCCAGCACAATAAACGAAAGATAAAGAAGTGGAGAGAGAAAGAGAGAGAGAAAGAGTATACATACAAGAATATGCCTCACGTTAATAGCATTCGCAGGCTTGAGGCCCTTTCCGCCGCCTTTGGAGTTGCTGTCTCCGCCATCCTTGCCTTTCTTGTCGCCGCCTTTGTTCTTGGGTGCCATGGTTTAATATGTTATTATGTACCTTGAGTACAGATAAGGTTGTGCAGGAGGTTCAAAGAGAGGCTATGTATGTGCTTAAGGATGGGGAAGATGGTGTGGTTGGAAGCACGATGTTTGCTGTTGCTGTTTGCATATGAAGCAAAAGATCCCACCCCCGCCTTGATTTATGGTGGGGTGGTGGCCTGAGGCATATATGGAATCTGGTATATCTCCCGATACAACTAGACAGAAGGTTCTCCTCTATACATCTCTTCATATCTAGATTGGAATGCATAACTTGGCCGTTTACATCTATAGTTATATATACTTTATCCCTGAATCATAGATAAATGAACATCTTCCCCGAAAGCAGTCTCTTCCAGACGCCGTTCGAGCTCTCAATATATTAATAAGACGGACTTAACTAGTACCCTCCTCCTGCTTTAATTTCATCTTTGGGACCAGTAGCCAAATATGGCCCCAATGTGAACTTAATCGAGGTCCAGGCTCATATTATGTTGCGCGAAGAGGCCAGGTGTTTATCTATTTGTCGTTGATAGAAGGGGGGATATGTTGACAGATAGATGGAATGACTTGAATCAAAATGATGCAAAAAGCAATCTATGTATGAAACCTCATCAGTCCGTTAAGCTGGTACTCAAGAACAAGGAACCAGCAACATTGAGATATGGCGGCTCCCAAATAGTCCCAGAATGGGCCAATTATTGAGGAAACGATGAAAAACAATAGGGAAGTCCTGCGTCAAACTGTATAGCAGCTTGTGGCGAAGAGCCAAAGCATGGAGTATCTGCATACACCACACCTCCCAGGCTCAGATTCAGTCTTAGCCTTAGCCTGAAGGTATAGTCCTCATGATGAAACGTAGTGTGGGTTTTCAATTCAATTGGAAGTGTATCAGAACAGTTTCAGCTACAGTATCAGCCGAGTATGTTGTTCACTTTAGCAGTCAGTCGCGGAGCTACGTCCTTATGAGTACCATGAAGGCCGGGGTTCCTCAGTTGTGACGATGGATGATTTAAAACAGATCGTGAAGTGATTGATCGATTCAAGCTCATAGTCATGCCAAAGGACCATGTCTTAGTCCGGGGTGGGGAGTTTTCAGGCTACTGGGTTGAACATACTGTTTGCATCATGGTAGAACGAGGGGTTCATCTATATCCATATGGGTATATATATATATTTGTGTATGTTTATGTGATGCTCAGGCATTGTTTATTTTGATGATTGAAGTAACTTTGATCCGGAGTATAGTTGATAGATAAGCTTTTTGTCGAGTCATGAGCTGTCCGCAGATGTCAGGTGAGGGGAAAGTGACTTCTATTCTTATCACCCACACGACTAATTGAACAGTCACTGGGCATCAATCCATTGTGATGGAGTTAACGCTACGGATTACGTACCACAGCTCGGCCAAGTGGGCAGCCATTGCGTCTCATCGTGACGACATGCCATTCATCGGCATCATCACTTCCCTTACCATTCATCCCGTCTGGGTTCCGGGTCTACGCTCAACGCCCGGTAAGTTTCACTACGATCCCCTTCTTTCACCGTGACCGACCACACCCCCCCTGTCTGATCGCCCGGCTTACCGTGTAACCAACTCAACGGACTCGTTCTGATAGATTAATCTCCTCCCAGTCGTCATCCGACCCCCCATTGAACAACAGGGATATTTGCTCCGTGTGCTCCCCGGGATTGACTCCAACAAATGAGAGCCGATCTTGAGACCGCCCGCATCAAATCACTGCCGGACGATGGATTCTACATAGCGGATTTCATCTCGGAGGATGAAGAGGAGTTTCTCCTCCGAAAGGTGAGTGAGTTACCGTGGCTTTACTGTGCAGTGGCCTAAGTTCATTCAGGCCCTGTGGGGATGTTGGGCGCTCATGGACCCCCGGCTATAGATAACGACTGCGCCGTTACCCCGCTGGACTCATCTAGCTCACCGGCGACTTCAAACCTGGCCTTCGGCCCTGACAAAATCGAACGCGCTCATCTCCTCCCCGTTGCCCTCTTGGCTCGTCTCACCCATCATCACCCCTCGCTTCGACTCCTTGGGTCTTTTCGCGGACGCCCCGCACCACGCCCCGAATCATGTTCTGGTAAATGAATACCGCCCGGGACAGGGCATAATGCCGCATGAAGACGGTGCTGCCTACTACCCGCTCGTAGCTACTGTGAGCCTGGGAGCTCCTATCGTGCTAGATCTGTACGAGAGAAGCGAGGATGGCAAAGGGAGCGGACATGGCCGGCGTCCGGTGTATAGGATTTTGCAGGAAAGGCGCAGCCTGCTCGTTACCACGAAGAGTATCTATACCGACTTTCTGCATGGAATTGCAGAGACCACCAGGGATGAAGGGCTTGGCGCAGAATCCATCTGCAACTGGGATTTGTTGCGGGAGCCAGACAGATATGAGTGCGGCTGGCTGGAGAGGGAGACTAGGATAAGCTTGACTTATCGAGATGTGCTCAAAGTTGCCAGTCTCGGGAATACGATGAAGTTCCTCGGCAGTCGGTGACGCGACGCATCCGGGGCTCATGTCTCAGGCCAATTTCCCCGCTGGTCTCATGCTACATAATTAGTAAACCCAAGGGATCATGTTCGATCTTTCCCGCACAGACTCCTCGCCGAATTTTCGCATATACCAATGCCTAGTGTTCGCAGCGGTGACGCCCAAGTTGATAACAACAAATACGAGAGCGGACAACAACGACTTGTTTACGACCTCGCCCTTGGGCGCGCCCAGCAGAGCCAACGAAAGATATATCACACACTCTGCCGTATAATGTGGACATACGATCCTGCGAAAGATGGGGTGAGTGGGCAGGGTATATTTCTTCAAAGAGAAGAGGTAATGGTGGCAGTCGTGTTGGATGCCTGATGCAATCAAGAAAAGAGGAATGCAGACAAAGGTGCGGAGAGAGGGTGCTATTGTAACCTTGAGGTCGTCGAGAATCACTTTATGAGACAGCAGGGCTCCTAGATGCAATCAGTGGGGTTCGGTATTTTAGCCTGTCAGTCAGAGTGGTACCTGCTCCTTCGATCCATAAGGCAACGGATACTGCTAGGTAAAATGCAAGGCCTACGAGCCAGTGAACAAACCACATTCTTGAGGCTGAAGGCTTGGCGAAGGCCTTGCACTCATATAGCCGCCTTGCACCCTGAATGAGCATGAGCGCCCAGCACAAGAAGACTTGGTGTATGGACATGGACTGTTGCATATGTTCCGGACTGATTCTCGTTGCAAAGGCCTGGAACACGGCTCCTTGACACAGAAGCTGCGCAGCCCAGAAGACCGAGGCCAAAACGGAGGCAATGTAGAATTGCGTGAAGTAGCTGTGAGGGACTGTCAAGGCGGCAGCGTAGTCAAGAGCGCGGGCGGCTGGGGAGGAGTCCGAGGACGCCGGGGGCGAGGACTGCGAGGACTGCGAGTCGGCCGTCGAAGTTGTACGAGCGCCATAAGGAATGAAGCGTGAATGAAGCGAATCTGGCAGGATGCTGACGGAGAGTATCTAGTTGGGATATTCTGGGTTTAGTTGATGCAGGGTCACTTTGCAACGTCGTCCGCCTCGAATTTGGGATGGCAACATATCGGTGCATACCGTGCAGGATGCCAAAAGGAAAAAGGCTCGAAGGGCGTCGATGGCGTCAATGTGCGTGGAGGAAAGAGCTGTATCCACCAGGCTGAAGGGGAGCTCCATTGCGACCGGAGTCCGCCGCCAATGCGGAGTAGGACTTTTGCAGCGGAGGGAGAAGAGAGGGGGGGGAGAAGAGAACAGCTAATGGTCACCAGTTCCGCCGGCTCCTAAATTTGGTGACAAGAGTCTAGACAACAGGAGAGAAGCTGGAGAAGATGCGCGAGAGAGAGGCAAAGAGAGCAAGCTGCGCCCCGGGCCGGACGGTATCATGGCACCGGAGGAGGCTCTGGTAATATTACGGTTACAAAGGGTATAGGCTGTCATGATGATGCGACACGTTCAAAAAGCTCGAGATGTGGAGAACAGAAAAACCACCGAAACCACTCCACAGCCAAGGGGATGAGCGAGATGAGCAGTCATAAATCATAAACAGGCGCTCCCCATCCGAGTAGGAATCGGCGTGTGTTTGATCCACCAGGGTCTCGTGAGAAGGAAGCAGCTTGCGAGCTAGACCCGAGACTAAAGCGGCCTCTCATCTCCTGCAATAAACAATCCCTCCCAAATAACCGGGACTTCGGAGGTCCGGAGGGGGGAAGGGAAGAAGGGAGAAGGCGGAGGAGGACTTGGAGGAACTTCAGTTTTCCTCTCCTCCGTCCGGTGTGTTGTTGTGTATGCGTGTGTACTACCCCAGCATACTCGGTATTTAAAATAGGGATCGCTTTGGATCAATCCAACATTCCGGATCACCAGACACTTGACTCTTTCTCTCCTTTACCACAACAACACCACCCCCCCTTTTTGTCCCAAAAGACTCGGTCGATCCATGGATGGGGGGTGAGATAGTAGAAAGTCACCCATGCAACGCCAACCAGAAGGTCGCCCACCATCATTACCACCACAACAGCTACTTACTAGACTACTAACATAACAGCAACAGCAACAGCAACAGCAGCAACAAGAGGAAGGGGGGGCAAAGTGGGGCGATAAGCTGAGAGCAACCTTTGCGATGACTGGTCTCAGCCGAGGGAGAAGAAGGAGATCTGCTGTTGCCCAGTGGGTCGCGCACTTTTTTCGCAGAACCCTTCTAGGCTGAAAACAGCAAGTACCGGGTCGCTCGGCCATCAATAATTGGTCAAACCAGGGGACGAGCTGTGGATGCCTAGCCTGATAGCCTACGCAGCTTCCAAGAGAAATGACCCAATTGCGACGAGGATGGGGGGACTGTCCATCTGCCAATCTGCCACTAAACTGGCACTGACTGCCTTTTGACTGGCTCCCCCCGTCCCGTCACTTTCCTTTTCCTCCTCCCTCCCCTCCTCTCCTCCGTTCCAGAGCCCGAGTTTCAGACGCAGAGTGAGTGAGTGACCTGACCAAAAAAAGTAAAAAAGTGGGCGCTATGCAGCCAGCTCCGGCCGGTGAAAGAGTGAAAACCGAAAGGAAAATAAAAAAAGAAATGATCAGGGATAATCAGTTAGATCTTTTTTCCGCCACATCTTCCCTCGAAAGAGTCAACTGGTCTTGACCGCCCCTCCCCGCCCGCTTTTGGGCCTTCTCGCAGGATACTAACTAACTAGAAACTGTGTGTACTAATCATTTGAGTTTCTGGATCTGGGTCGCGCGAGTCGACGGATTCGACCCTCAGGCAGAACAAGCCAGCAAGGCCAGCAAGGCCAGCAGGCAAAGAGCAGGCTTTCTCCCGGTCGGGTCGCTTCAAGTCGCGGCTGCAGCTGGACTTGTCCGTCGGGGTGGGATTGGATGGATGGCGACTGGCGTCCCCCCCGCTGTACGTAAGGATCAAGGAAGGTAAGTCAAGTCTGGTCAGCAGTAGCTGAACTGGACTGGTCTCCATCCATTCCATCTTTCCAAGGTGTCATAGTTGCAACTAGTACCTGGTTATAGGGTAGATACATCCCGTCTGCGTCTGTATTTTCAGCTTGCGGAAACGGCAATGTTGTAATAATCAACGTTAACCGGCCCTCCACGGGAGTACTGCTCCCTGACTCTGCCTATCACTTACCGTTTCATGGTGTTGGAACAAACGTAAGTCCTTCACTTGGCGGGTCACGAATTGTCACATCCCCAGCTATCTATTGATCGATTTATCAATTTAATCCACACTTTCCATAGGCCACAGTAGCAGCATGAAGCAGCAACAGCATGAACAGCAGGCGACCCCTCAATTCCGCGAAATGATTTCAATACCCTGATTTTCTGTACCGTACTTGGTCAGACTGGGGGACTGACTATCCATGACTAACCAACTAGCGAAAGGCATTCGCTCCGCCGGTGGCCAAATGGCAAGGCCCCCCGGTGGTAAGTTTCCCGGGGCGAATACTATGACCACAATGACCACTATGACCATGACGACTCGAACGATGAACTAATTAACGATCGATTGATTTCTTCTGCTTGCTTGCTGCTGCTGCTGCTGGCTGCGGCGGCGGATGACTCCTAGCAATCATCATTCATCCCTCGGGGTCTTTTCCACCCCAGTGCGTGATTAGTCCAGTAACTACGGGAGCACTAAGTGACTACTACTATTATTACTGTTATCATCATTATTATGATGATTATGCTGTCAAGCTGTTGTTATTGTTGTTGTCTAACTGTCGCTGCTGCTGCCGCTGCCGTTGGTGTCATTTAATCCCATATTATTTTCTTATTCGTATTCTTATTTCTTTAAGTTTGTTTTCTTTCTTTTAAGTCACAATTATTTCCATAACAATTTCTGATTATTTTGAATCCCTTTTTATTTACCCTTTTTTCTCTGTTGCTAGTTCGCCCTCCGGATCCTCCAGAAATCTTCACTAACCACCCACTAAGACCCAACTAACTTCACGGACGGCGAACTACTCCTACCGCCCTGGTCCTGCTACCAACTTCCACTACGGGACCGCCATTACCTGGTAATTTCGCCCATCCCAGTGCCCGTCGGCCGTTTCAACTTCTCCCATCTTCTTTCATCTTTTCTTTCTTTCCACTATTTCTGTCCTCTCGACTTTAACTTCTTTCCCACCCCCCTTCAACTCTCCATCCAAACCCTCCGCTTAGTTCCTTGACTCTTATTTTCTTCCCCTCTTCTTCCTCCCCTCCCTCCCCCTCCTTCTCCTTCATTTGGTCCGATTAATTACCTCTTCTATTCCTCTTACACCTCCCGACCGAATTCCCTACTACTTGCTATCCTGTCGCTACTTTCTCTCTTGACTTCACCACCCACCTTTACACCCTCCTCTGTCCCCTCTCGTCACTCTTCAATCCGCCTCTTCACCCTTCTCTCGCTCTCGCTCACTACCGCCCTGACCTTTCCTCTCGTCCGGTGAAAGGAAATAAGCTGTCACTACTTATCTACATCTAGCGTGGTCGAGCACCAGCTTCCGCGCGCAACTGCTGGTGTATCTGACCACGGGTCTTCAAGTCCGCCACGGCCCCCGAAAATGACGAGCAGAACCCCCAGAAATCGAGTGCTACCGCTATGAGTGATGTTGAGGCTGTCTCCTCCCTGCCAGCTTCCCTGGATGCCGGACAAAGCGCTTTTGCTGTCAAGGTGAACCACCAGTCTACCTTGGGTCACCCGCCTTCCAAGAGGACCACTCCCCCGGTTGCTCAGGAAGTGGATGCTCCCGCTAAAGAGGTAGATCCTGCTGTCGGGGACGGCGATGGGCCACCGAGCCCCAAGGCTGACTCGGAGGCAGAAACCATAATCCAATCGGGCCGTGAATCTCTGTCGCCTGAGAAGAGACGGAAGTTCATTAAACATGAACCGAAACGACGTGATGATGCAAATGACCATGCTGATGCCGCTGAGAGCGATCTTCCTCCTAATGATTTGCAAGTGAGAAAGCGGAAGTCGGCGGACGACGATGATGATGTGCCCAGTGAACGCGACCGTCCGGTGCGCCCGGCTAGCCCTCAGCGGAGGGCTGGCTCGCCACCTGCCCCCATAGTCAAGATAGAGAAGACTGAGGAACCCCAGACGGTCCCTAGTCGAGTCGAATCGTCCCATCCGATCACATCCGCACCCAGAACATCAAGGAAGCGCAGCTTCAGCGAGAGTGTCGACGGGGAGGCGGATGCTCGTCGAAATGCACGTCAACATCACTCGGCAGCCCCCCGCGACCGGGAGCGACGAGATTTGAACGGGATTTCTCTACCTCGCCCGACACCGAACGATCGATCCGTCTCACCAGTTCGTTCTCACAAGCGGACAGCATCCGGCCCTCAGCTCAGCAGCGATCTGCAACGGAAGAGGAAGGCACCTACCCCGCTCATCTCTGGGGTGCCAAGGCAGAGTTCCGAAGACAGACAGTCCGTCTCCTCATCTACTAGCGGGTCTCCATTGCCCAGTGCCTATGTACGGAAGGTTGCATCTGTGGATGGTGCGTCGGCGTCTCCCGCAAGGCCTATGGGGCACAAGAAACAGCGCGACCAAAATGGCCGGACGCGACTTGCACGTGCCTGTGCCGCCCAGGAGTTGGAAGTAGCCATGGCTCGACATGCCGAACGACCAGAGGATCTCAATGTGGCCGACAATGCGGGCAATACGCCACTACAAATTGCCGCTCTGGAAGGATGTGCGTCCATTGTTAAGTTTTTGCTGGACGCTGGCTGTGAGGTAGAGACCAGGAATATCGACAGGGATACGCCGTTGATAGATGCTGTCGAAAACGGGCATCTTGATGTCGTCAAGCTCTTGCTTCAGGCCGGTGCAAATCCCCGCGCAGTCAATGCTGAAGGCGATGAGCCCAGTGATTTGATCCCCTCAGACTCGGAGGACTACGACGAGATTCGGCGTGTTATCGAGGAAGCAAAGGCGAACCCACGCCCGAGTCGTCGCTCAGAAGAGCAAACTGGTTCTGGGAATAGGGAAACATCTTCCCGTCGGGTTGCGATTAATAGTCCACGTGAATCGCCACCGGTCAGTGGACAGCGAAGTCCGCCTTATGCTGGTATCACGAGCAAGCGGAAAAGTGTCAGGAGCGAGGCTACTCGGAATGACCTCCTGTGGACCAAGGCTACACCAGAGAATCTACAAGCATTCGCTGCCAAGGGCGATATCGCTGGAGTTGCCAACATTCTCAATGTCGGGCAAAGAGCGGATCCTGAGTCCATGATCGCCGCAGCCAAGGGTGGTCACGATGAAGTGCTATCCCTATTACTTGGCATGGGCGATGCGGATCCTGATCCTGATCCCGTATCGGGCGCCTCTCAAAAGCCGGGATACAACACCCCTATGTTGGCAGCGATTGGCCGAGGCAACCTTCCCGTCATCAAACTGCTCCTTGCTCAACCAAGTTTCAATCCGACTCGTCGTCTGCACAAGGACCGTACCTACTTCGAATTGTCTCGGGAGCGCAGGGCTGATAACTGGGAGGAAGAATATGATCTTCTGCGTGATGCATACGACGACTATATCCGGACGAAGAAGCAGCGCAAAGCCGAATTTTCATCACCACGGCGAGTGCGTGATAGGGAGAAGGAAGGCAAGCGAACCGGTCGCAGAGAATCACCGTCTCCGGGAGGTCGGCCTAGGAAAGCAATGGCGAGCCCTGGCCGCCGGGATTCGTCCAAGGATACAATTTCGAAGGAGCGCAGGAGGGAAGCTATGGCTCATGGAAAGGAAAAATCCAGCCTATCTCGCCCGAAGGTTGCCCATGTTGGAGCCGGTGACCAGGACGCGTCGCGTTCGGAGCCGGCTCGGTTCAAGGGATCTTCTGCGAGGGACGGTGAATCTACTCGTGGCGATGAGGCGCCCAAGAGGAGACGACTAATTGCTGGACGGCCCCCAGATCGTGATAGGAGAGTTCCTAGTGTACCTCCATCCGAGTCCATGTCGGGGAGAGACGAGAATACCAAGACGCGCCCCGATCCTTCCGAACCCGCCACTTCCAGACCTGGACCGCCGCATTTGAAACGCGGACGCAGCAGTGTTAGTCCCGATAGACCTCGATCTCGTGATACCGATGCCGAACGGCACTCGCGCGATATCCAAAAGAAAAAACGACGTGTGTTGTCGGAGGACGGCACACCTAACATTACCAACGGAAGTGTAAAGAAGAGCCATCCAACCTCGGAAGATCTCAAGACTTCTGCCCGTCACAAGGATGATACTCAGGCCACAGAGCCTAAACGGGAACGATCGAGGGAGCCCGACATCCCGTCTAGGGCAGCAGAGAAGAACCTTGTGAAGGAGGAGCAGGAGAAACTTGAGACTCAAGGGTTAGAAGATATTCCCATGGAGGAATCAACAAGCACCGCGGAGGCTGAAGCTAAAGCCAAAGCCGAAGCCAAAGCTAAGGCTGAAGTTAAGGCTAAGGCTGAGGCCAAAGCCAAGGCTGAAGCCGAAGCCCAAGCTCAAGCCCAAGCCCAAGCCCAAGCCGAAGCTGAAGCCGAAGCGCGTCGGCAGCAAGAAGCCCGAAAAGCTGCAGAGCGACAGGCAGAGGAAGAACGCTTAGCGGCAGAGGCGGAGAAGGCTCGAGTAGAAGAGGAAGAACGGGTGGCGCGGGAGGCTCGTATTGCTCAGGAGAAGGCTGCAGAGGAAGAGCGCAAGCGGAACGAGGCGGAGCAACGGCGGATTAAGCAAGCCGAGGACGAGCGCCAGAGGCGCCTCGAACAGGAAAGGCAGCGCCTTGCTAAACTGCGCAGGGAGCAGGAAGAGCAGGAACAACGCCGGCGAGACGCCCTCCCCAGTCGACTCAGAGCTGCAGCAAACCTCGTGGGCTCGAATGATCCACTGGCGAAGAGTCATGCATGGCTCAAGAAATTCATGCCAGTGGTGACAGCTGAGACGAAGCAGCTTGATCCGTCCTGCGGACCGGCGGTGGCTGAGGAAAGATGGGTTCCGAATTACCTCGTCGCACCATTACTGGCGACGAATGATCTTCAGCTATCTCAATACGCGACATGGGAGAAGCGCAATGCGACACCTACGCAGCGCATGAACTTGTGGCGTGTCACACGAAGGATGCTGGTTCAAGCGGAAGAGACTGAGTTTCTTAGCTCGTCCTTCGAACAGATCATGCAGAAAGACTGCGAAGCACGACCCAAATACTTCGAGATGGAACATGTATTTTGGGTTAAGGTATGTTGAGCCTGACAAACCAATTGCTTGAGCACCCGCTGACGTATCTAGCTGTCTGATTTTATGGATCTCGTTCCCCACATACCGCACCTTCATGGGTTGGACATACAGTTTCTGAAGATGCATATTGATCAGGAACCTAAGCCGCAGCCAGTGCTTGAGCTGCCGCAGGCTAATGGACATATATCTGGGACGCCGATTGAGGAGGCGCCCGGACTTTTGGGAGGAAATGGGTTGACTAACGGCTATGGACACAGCCGGCCTAGTACATACGTCTAATTGTTTGTGCTTCAGCGTTCTTTTAGCTTGACGCTAGCCTGTACAGGTGAAATCTTTGATGTATGACTATGATACCTGATGTGAGATGTTGGATAAACCAGTCTGATACTGTAGTGATATTCGTAGCGATACTCGTAGTATATGGCAAAAAAAGGTCGCTGAGTAGTAGCACCGCAGTAAACATGCATATCACGTGACATACAACTTTAACCTCATCGCATCCCACGTGACCATGACTAATGCGTAGGGCACACATTTAGCGAGAAAGTAGCCCAAAATTGCGCGCACCACTCGCCCAGCACCACCACCTACTAGTCTATACAAGAACAAACACCTCGACTCTTTGAGGATAATCCGACATCTCGTCATACAACACAACTTTCAAAATGGTGCGCCCACCCCCTTTCCTTCCTCCCCCCTCAATATACACAACAACACCACCACCACCACCAACAATATACTAACAATGGATATTAAATGAATACAGTCGGACGGAGAAGAGACCCAATCCAACCCCGTTGTCGCCGCCGATGAGGTCGAGGTTTCGGCCGACGCTGGCGCCGGTGGCCAGATGTCCGTCCTGGATGCCCTGAAGGGAGTTCTCCGTATCTCTCTCATCCACGACGGACTTGCCCGTGGTCTGCGCGAGGCCGCTAAGGCCCTGGACCGTCGTCAGGCTCACATGTGTGTCCTGAACGAGGGCTGCGAGGAGGAGGCCTACAAGAAGCTTGTTGTGGCTCTTTGCTCCGAGCACAAGATCCCCCTCATCAAGGTCCCCGATGGAAAGATGCTTGGCGAGTGGGTTGGTCTTTGTAAGTACCCTTTGGTTCCTTTGAAGATTTGACCGTGTGGGTGATGTGTTTTGCTAATTGGGGTTTGTGGTATAGGCCAGCTCGACCGTGAGGGTAACGCCCGCAAGGTCGTCAACTGCTCTTGCGTCGTCGTTAAGGACTGGGGTGAGGAGTCCCAGGAGCGCTCTGTCCTCCTTAACTACTTCCAGACTGAGCAGTAAATTGCTCGTTTTCCCATGAAGTCTGAGTTGTAGTAGGGGTTTCACCTTTTTTTTTTTTACCCCCTGGGTGGTGTGATTCGGTCGGTGGTGGGGTCCGCGGGGGTTTGTATGTGGTCGGTGGTGAGCGATATCTTTCTGGAGGGACGGGGTTTGTGAATTCGGTTTTACGGGCTACGGATCTCTCTTGAGTGTGCGTGCTGCTACTGCTGCGCGTGTCTCTTGCTACCTGCATGTTGCCCACCTGTTGTATCTAGCTACGATTTGGGTGTCTCTTTTATGATGACGTGGATCAAACAATTGACGGATCATGGTACTCTAATGTTTCTTCTTTCCCTTAGGGGGTTGGTGGTAGGAGCGCGTAGATCCACAATGTGTAGACTGATGTAATGTAATTGGGTAATATTTGCACAATTTGACAATGAATGCTGATACTGGTATAAGAACACCCGGCTATGCAAACATTGTCCCATCCAACGCCATGATAAAGCAAAGCCCAAGATTAGCAGTTTACATATGACACGAATGTAACAGACAGCTGTGCCGTAGGCTGTTTTTCGAAGGTTAGCGGAACCCGTATGAGGGACGCACCATTTTCTTCGACTCTGGCTTCAATGACAGCTGCTGGTATGGCGAGCTGCCCGGATCGTAATATAACCCTTCAATATTGCCACTTTGCCGGTTCAGTGAGATATAGTAGAATCCCGAAATTGTCAGTCCTTGTCGGGAGTCGGTGGGTGTGATGAAACAGCGTTCTAAGGCTCTTATATTAGTTTTATTTTGAAGACTCTCTCTTAATCGAAACTCACCCTTCCATCTCATCAGTATCCACTGCTTGGATAACTGCTCCGTTACCCACTTCCGACTAACGAGTTTCCGCGTCATTTCCTCATCGCTCAAGTTCTTGAATGGCTGCAGCTCCCGCCAATATGTACTGTCAATCTCCGCATCTGCCTTGAAGTTCTTCGTTTCGAGCGTGTGTTTGTTAAAATCAATAATTTCCCCCTCTAGATATGTGACGATATGTGCATCATGCGCCGGGGTCGTTTTGTCCGGTATGTTGTATGCTTCCATGGTACCCGACAGCGTCATATCGTCCGGGTTGATACTATGTATGGTGACCTTTACCGGCCAGTTCTCGTCCTTACCGCCTCCGAGGTGGTATATATTATTAGCCAGGTACCGTCGTCCTGTTGTGGTATATACACTGATGCGACTGTTGTCACTCCCATTGACAATCATCGGGTCCTGGGATGCGGACGGGTTGAGCCCTCGTTGTGCAAAAAGCGAGCTCGCACTGCTGGCAGCCCGCTGCGACCCCGAGAAAACCATACCGGGACGAAGCCATGAACTGTCTGGCGGCGGCGCTATCGAACTGATGTCGAGGATAAAGTCATCCTCGTTCCCGTTAAGGAAATCAGTATGAACAAAACCCCCTGCCGCCGCTGAGGTGAGGCTTTCCTCAAACGAGGTAGAGTACCGCAGGCGATCCAGATATAGGATGGTCTCCTTCAGCCGTGGGTTTGGAGGGTTGTCCATGTGTAACTGTCGATGAGCGCTTATCCGAGCGCGTAGGTCATTGTGAGTCAGAAATCGTTGCGACTCGCCCCGGGCACTGGGAAGGAAGCGATATGCTCGTGAGGCTGATGGAGGACCTGGTCGCTCTCGACTTTCATCTGAATCCTGGGAAGCTCGTTCCCGCTCTAACAAATATTCGTGAAGCGCCCGCGCGCGCGTCCGCGAACCCCGCTGTTGGCGTCGCACTGACTGTAGGAAAGCCTCTGTTGTCGAAAGGGCTGGATCGCTTTGGCGATTGAGACTGCTATCGGAAGGTTCGTCTGGCAAAGCTGGAGGACTTCGACCAGCGGCATCCCGGCGCGCGTGGCGACGAGCAGCTGCGTAGCGATCGGAGAATCGGCCGAACCATGAGATCGTGTTACTTTCGTGAAGCGGCTCGTAGCCTACATCATCGTCGTCATCATCAGAGGCCGGAGCCCAGCCGTACACCGAGCGTGAATTCGACATCTGACCTTCGTAGTTGGGGAGATTAGTCGGGTTGGGGTTGCCGGAAGTGTCGCGTTGACGGCGCACGATAGGGATGCGGCGGTTGATTTCGATGCGCAAGTGAGACGGGTCGTCCAGCTCCATAGGCTCTAGATCAAGGTCGGACGCGGTCTGTTGTCGACGTCGGCGCTGGCGACTGAGTGAAGAGGTCGAGTCTGGTGGGGAGCGCACACGAGATCGGAGAAAGCTCACGTTATCATCATGAGCGTCATCGGACACGGCTGCGGGGAGCGAAGGAACAGGCAAGGAGAGCGCGGTCAAAGGCCGAAAAGAAGAAGCGGAAGACGACAGAGCGGGGGGATCCTGTGATGAAGGAGAGAAAGTTAGAGTGGAAGCTCATCTGTCGATAGCATCAACTGAGAAGGCAAGGCAACGTCACAACATCGGCTTGGTACTTCAATCCCACGGTCGTGCGCAAAGTCAAAGTGGCGACCGTCCCGAGGTATGGGATACGCAGGAACAATCACCATGCACGGAGGGCCAAAGCAAGTAGTGAAAACTTACAGATGGCGAGTTGACGGGGGGCATGATCTGAGTGAAAGAAATGGGTGTAGATCGAGTGGCGGCGGAGAGGCAGTCCGCCAGGGAGGAAGATGGGCAATACAAGAGCGCATCCACCAGGAGTCGGTCCAAGGAGAAAGAAAATCCCCGATAAATAGCAGCTCAAGACAGAGAGCGGGGGCGAGTGAAACATAAATTCCCGACCGTTGGAAGGGTGCAAGAGACGAGCGGCGATGCCGAAGCAGCAGAAAGTGAGGAACAAGTGAGGTTTTGACTTGCAGGAAGTTCGATTCCAAAGCAAATCCAAAAGCCGCCGGTCACTGGATTGCCTAATCGGGCACCCCTCGCCGACTTCTCGTTTTGCTACTTCTTTGGCTTTGCTTTCTCACAATGTTTCTGCCAACTTCATGCCTTCATTATACTTGCTGACTTGCTTCGTGTCTACATTTTTGTCCCTGAAATCATCGCCATTCCTCGTATACAACGGGATTCATCCCTTCAATCCCCTGAAGCTGGGACCTGTGCCTGGACAGATCCCCGGATGTGCCCCATAGTGATACTCCACTAAAGCATCTAGATTATTACAACCCTCACGGAGGCTACTCACTTTATCTCCAACTGAGAAAAGTCCTGCACGGTCATATCATCCATCTTCGCAAAACATGCAAGGGATTCTCATTCGACTCCACTCATGAGTACTTCACGCCCCGAAATCATGTGGACTAATGCAGGATGACAGCGTCCGTCTATAAGCCGAGTCCACTATGGCTTTAACGGTGCGTTTCAAGCCAAAGCCAATCTCTTCTCATTCCTGGGCATTCTGCATGGTCTGGCCTTGGTCGATCGGATGCCGTGTCGCCAAGTTGCACCATTGCGAGACCCATCTATCCATATCCTCCGTGATGGAGCCAAGTTGTCGGTAATTCGGCCTGGTAGACGGAGCAACTCCGATTCCTCTTCACGATCATAAATAGTACTTATTGTCATTGTGTCTTCTACGTAATGTACCTGCCAGTCCACCAGGCGATTGATCCATCATCAACCAGCAAACATAGACCCTCGCCAGCATCATGGTCAAGATCAAGTCTATCGAGTACTTCCGCGTCCCTCCCCGCTGGCTCTTCGTTAAGATCGTCGACGAAGATGGCCAATGCGGTTGGGGCGAAAGTACTTTAGAAGGCCATACCGAGGCCGTCGAAGGCACATTGAATGCACTATGCAAGAGATTTCAAGGCTACGAAGCAGAGTACATATCCACCAACCCTGTTGGGCAAGCCATGCAGCTAACCTCGAGTGACCAGTGACATTGAGCACATATGGCAAATGGCCTGGCGTCTGGGCTTCTACCGCGGGGGCCCGGTCTTCATGTCCGCCATTTCAGGAATTGACATCGCACTCTGGGATCTGAAGGGCCGTCGACTTGGTGTCCCCATCTACCAGCTCCTCGGAGGCAAAGTCCGGAACAAACTGTCCGTCTATGCATGGATTGGAGGAGACCGGCCCTCCGATGTCGAAGCGGCCGGGAAAGCTCGTCTCGCGCAGGGCTTCAAAGCCATTAAGATGAATGCCACTGAGGACATCAACTGGCTCGATTCCCCCCGTGCGTTGGACTCCTCCGTTGAACGACTGAAAACCGTCAAAGCTCTCGGCTTAGACGCAGCCCTCGACTTCCACGGCCGCCTTCACAAACCAATGGCCAAACAGCTCGCCAAAGCCCTGGAGCCGCACCGCCCTCTTTTCCTGGAGGAGCCGCTCCTCTCTGAACACCCCGAAGCGATCAAGCAGCTATCAGATCAAGTTTCTTGCCCTATTGCCCTTGGCGAGCGTCTCTACAGCCGCTGGGACGTTAAACGCTTCCTGGAAGACGCGAGCGTCGACATTCTTCAACCTGATATCGCTCACTGCGGAGGCATCTCCGAGCTACGACGTATAGCGTCCATGGCGGAAACGTACGATGTTGCGATTGCCCCGCATTGCCCCCTGGGGTCCATTGCTTTGGCGGCATGTATGCAAGTGGACTTGGCGACCCCTAACTTCGTCATTCAAGAGATGAGCCTGGGGATGCACTATAATACGGAAGCGGGCGAATATGATATTACTAGCTATGTCAAGGATCCCAGTGTGTTCGCCGTTAAGGATGGATACGTGGATGCTTTGACGGCACCGGGATTGGGGATTGAAGTGAACGAAGAGCTGGTCAGGCAGTTGGCGGTCAATTCTGAACCTTGGCCGCCTAAGGAATTCTTTGGACCTGATGGAGGGATCCGGGAGTGGTAGTTTGCTCAAAATCCTTTAGCGTATCTAGCATAGCGTGAATGGACGGTATTGACATATACAACAACATGATGAAACGGGCTATGCAGTGCTTCCTCTATCTAATAAATCTATGTACTCTTCATCGAGATATATTTCTCAATGTTCTAATATCAGTATCGCCATTAGAAGAAAAGTCCCGCATAACACATGCTGCAAACTCATAATTAGGCCTTCCTTGCCGCATTGCACTCATCCGCCCGCTTAATGCAGTCGTTGATCATATTCCAGAACGCATCCAGATCCACACCACGAGGAATGCAAACCGCATTGGGGTTCGCCTCAACCACAGACCGACCCAGCGAGCCCACCAGCGCAATATCAGTGCCATGAAGTCCGTCCGTGATGACATTGACGGAGAAGCGCTCTCCGCCGCGGTCGTCGAACTTCAGGACCTGGTCGGGGTGGTTCTTCGCGTAGCCAGGGTTTAGGGTCGACAGAATGACCGCCACAGCAAGGGGATCATGCAGGGGAGGACCAGTGGAAAGACCGAAGACGGTTTCGTAAGTGTTAGCGAAGAAGATCAAGAGCTCGTACAGCATCTGACGCAGGGTGGTGGGCTGGACGGAGGCATCGTCCACGCCGTGGCGGACGAGGTTCCGGACGCTCTGGTCGGCAAGGACTTGGTGGGTGAGGTCGAGAGTGATCAGGGTGGTCTTGGATGCGACGACTGGGTCGCTGAAGATAGCTTGGGAAGCTTCGGGGTCACACTAATTTTATATGGCGTTAGTGATGGTAGATACAGGAGGTCGGTGGCTTGAGAGAGGGTTGCCTTGTGGGGTAGTAGTATAGGGGACATACGTAGATGTTAAACTCAGCAAGAGGCGTTACGTTGCCAATTCTGTTTTCTTGTCCCTTGAGTCTGCTCATGGGAGCATCGGTGAATCCTTCACCAACACCGCCACCCATGATGGTCAGACCGGCAATGTGCTCCGCAACCTCCGGGAAAGTCGCGAACAAGAGGGCAACGTTGGTCAGGGTGCCGGTTGCAACAACCCATGGTGTGCCCTTGGGATGCGCCATGAGGGCATCCCGCATGGCCAGAATGGGGTTTTTGTCTGTGATTGGGGCCGTCGAAGCCTTGGGCAGAAGGTCGGTACCGTCCAGACCAGAGTCACCTACATTCCGCAAAAGTTATTCTCAAGGGTTCCTGCTTTGAGGAAAACACAATTCTGCGCAATGCTTACCGTGAATGTTGGGCGCATGAAGGGCGGGTCTGCAGAATGGCTTCTTGCTTCCGGGGTACACAGGGATCTCTGGCCGGCCGATGGCCTCTAAGACGCGAGTGGCATTGATGGTGGTGTTCTCCAGTGAAGCATTGCCGTGGATGGTAGTGATACCGAGAAGCTTCAGCGAGGGGTGGTGTGCAGCAAGAAGAATGGCGAAGGCGTCCTATATAAATGCCAAAGCTCTTCAGTGGTTAACCTTGTATACCATGTGTTGATTTTCTCCTGAGTCATAAGTCATACTCACATCGTGGCCTGAGGACCTGTTAGCGTGGTTATACTTGGATGAAGAAGGAGTACCTACCCGGATCACAGTCCAGCCACAAGGGAATTGGCGTATCCACTGAAGAATCCATTGTAAAGCCTGATCTAGAGGGAATAAAAGAAAAAAAGGAGGGGAGGCCGAGATGCCAGCGAAAAGGCGATTGCGGGGATTGCTGCAGATAAGAAAACCCCGTGCCGATAAGCCTTATCAGCGGACACGGGGCTATATCAGCCCTAAGCCCTACCTTCCTGATACGGAAGGGACAGAGCGTCATCCCTCCAAGTCCGTCGCAGTTGCCGCGGCCTGCTGCTCTTGCTTCTCCTACCTGATGGCATTCTCATCCGGAGCGCCTTTCTCTCCGACGACTTGGTTCTTGTCTCTGTCCTGTACATACTCGTTATCATATCGGTCTACTCTTTTCGCTCCCGTTCTGCCTGCTTTCCTGCGATGAGATGACCAGCGACCCTCTCCGCCCGGGCCTCCATCCGCTGTCGCATCTCAAAGCTGGTCCAACCACCTCCAGCTCGAAGTCGACTGCTGTGCCCTCATCTCCGACTCTGCAGTCTTTTGCCCAAGCTCCGACGCGCCCGCAACCAGTCAAATATGCTAGTCGAGAGGATCCGGTTAATGCGACGAGCGACAAGGCGACGATTGCTCTAATTCGACGCATCCTATGTCCCCAAGCTGGTAACCATGGGGGTGCCACTACTCCTCAACCTCCGGAAGATCTGCTGCCTCCCCTGACGAGCTCAAATGAGGTAGATCGTCAGCTTTATGCGCTTATTGCCATCATCGTCAAAGAGTTTGTGTTCACCTGGTACTCAAAGATCACTTCGGATCAGGTGCTCGTGAGCGAACTCCTTCAGGTCATTGCGCACTGCACCCGCGCTCTTGAGCAGAGGTTGCGCGAAATCGATGTTGCGCAGCTGTTTCTTGATGAGATTCCTGCTCTCGTTGAGAGGCACGTTACATGTAAGACCTTGCGTCCTGTCCAACGTCCACTAAGGGTTGCATGAGTGCATGAGCTGACCGCGCCCTCGGTCGTCCATAGCATATAGACTAGCAAAGCAGCAATCAGCACAATCTTCGATATCTCCTCCGCTCCGCGAGATTTATCATGCTCTAAATCCGCATCCAGGCCTCTCACCGATCCCCGACCCATCAGATGCTCAAGCTGTTGCGCAGCAAAGAGAAAACGAATCAATTTATCGACAACTATTGGTCCACGGCATGTTAGCGGTGCTACTCCCCACGGAGGACCTGGAAAATGCTTCTCTGCGAACTCTGCTCGGTGACATCCTGGCAGATCTTGTGCTGGGCAATGCAGTGGCCGGGAAAATCAGCGAAGGATGGTTCTTGTGGGACAGTATCACGAAGGTGGTCGACAGGGTAGGGCGCAACGAACAGGAGGAGGATGTAGCGACTGCAACCCTGGGTCAACGATCCCGACTTCACAAGTACGGTCTCCTCTCTCAAGAAGCGTTCACGGAAGGTCATTCGTCGTCCCACGTCCAAGTGCCAGTTCCCGACTGGATCTGGCAAGCGCTACAATATGCCTACATGATCTACGTGACTTTACGTTTCATTGTGATCGGCCTGTTTCGCGTTGCATCCGCACCTCCGGTTACTGCGTCCCTGACACCATGCCCTCCAACCAGCAACGCGGACGGAACCCCCTCGTGCGCAACCTCCAAGAAGCGCCCGGTGCTGGACTACCGGTTGTATGGCATGGTCTCGCAAGTGATGGATGTGCCGCAGCGGATGCCTTGGCTGTGTGGAATGCTCGCACTGATCCAGTATCTGATCCTGGCCGGTCCAGGTAGATTGGGTGATACGGATAGTGTTCTTGATAGGTGAGTCGCACATCCCGATTTGAAATTTCTCAAACCCTCCCCCCCTCCATCATCACTCGCAAGCAATCTCCTACAGGCCACCGATGGCCGTTGGATTCAGATGGGTGTTTCGAAGCGCCAGACGGCGCGACCCTAAGGGGCATGTGGTGTCCCTACTGTGGAGAAGCGGTACGGTTGGATCTCCGAACCATGATCTACACATGTGTTTGCGAGAGTGACGGTCAGAGAGACTGCTGGTGCGGTGGTTGAGAAGCAAGCCATTGGAGTAAAGACGGCGGGCCAGCAGGAGCATGCAGGTGGGATGCGCATTGCGCGCATGCTGCAACGATCACTTGATCGCCTGGTGGATGGCTGCCCCCGCCCGCGCTCGTCTTCTCGACTCTCATTCGTCTAGCCCCTGGCCGTCCTGTCATTACCAACTCTGACCGGCGCGTATTGTTTTATTACCAGACGTGTACCGTCCGTTACGTGACACTGGCCTCTCGTCTGGCTTGCCAGTTCTGCAGACATCAATTTCCAGTTGATTAAATTGCTTGCTGGCTAGCATTTTGGGCGGGCGGGCGGGCTGGCTGGCTGGCTGTGCCCACACCCCCCGAGGGGAGAAAGAAGGAGCTTTGACATCCTCTGGTCATGCCATCCGGGACTGGGGTGTCTTCGGACATACCGAACTACTACTTACTTTCTGGTCTGGTCTGCAAGTCCGCTGCCGTCTGTCAATGGGTCTGTCAATTTGGGCCGTGGGCTGGCCCGACCCTTCCGTCCCGTCCAGCTCCAGCTCTCTTTTTTGTGTCGTGCACAACCTGGTCGGAGGGGCAGTCAAAACAATGATCGCGGCATCGATCGCACAAGATTTAGAGGGGAAACCGCAAAGGAAAAAGCAAATTGTGCACTACCAGCTAGTTGGCTACTTCCTTCGAAGTCAAATCGAGCGAAGATTGCCCATCCCTGCCCCTGGAAATGGGCGTAGTCGAGGTCCTGGCCCACGGACCGACGCTAATGGGCATTCAAAATGAATCATGACGATCAGGCACCTATTGGTTGAGCGGAACGGTTTTACGACTTGGGGATTTGCATGGATAGGGCGAAATTCGTCCTGTTCTCCATTTTCGAGCCAATCAATCACCTAGTTCGCCCCCATTTCTGTCTTCTGAGATGGAATCCCGACTATGACTCGCCGGGCCCCTATGTGCGTTCAGACACGCCGGAGGGGGCCCAGGTTGGGTTTCCCCCGAACAACGCCTGAATCGTCATCTTTCTTTGCTCCGTCGCTGGATGGATGAACAAATCCGAGGCGCTTGTGCTCTCAGTCCGCGACCTTGTCGTCATCTTCACCACTGGCAGCATCTCCATTCGCACCAATGGCTGGTCCAAGCTCCTGTACTGCCCCCCTAGCCAAGCAGATCCCTCTTCTAGTGCTACTGGTCTTGCTCACTTTATCGGAGTGTGGCCGTCATTACTATCCCGATGGGGCAAACCGCTTCTCCACAGTCTGAGATTCTGTCAAATGTCAACTGTTACCTCGGGGCTATTGCGGACCTCCCCGTGTGATTTGACTATTGACTCCTTGTGTTTCTTTCCCCTTCGGGATGACTGCCTTACCTCGAACCTAATTATCGTTTTTCCACTCCATTTTCATTGTTCTTTTTTTTTTTTTTTTTTTTTTTTTTTTCTTCTTACGTTTTTTTTCATCTCCACTAGGTTCCTTCACGAGACCATCCGCGATCATGTCCTGACCCCCGCTCTTTTCCCAAACCTGCTTCTGGCGACTAGGGCCGCGCTCTTTCCTTTGAACGCCCGGCCAGCGTCCACAGCGGTAGATGGTCGCGCCGCGGCTTCGGCGCCGCAGCTGTCCGTGCAGCCTCCAGCATCTCCTATGGTGAAAGGGTCTGTTAACGACGCCGCTGGCGCAAGTGACGCTTGCAGTAGTGTTTCCTCGTCTGGTGTCTCCGCGACAGCGCCCTTATCGCCGGATCCGCAGCCTTCCACGCCCGACGTCGCTTCTATCAAGCGACGCTGTGCGACCAGCATTCTCTCCCGGCTTCCTCGCCCAATCGCACGTCGTTTCTTTGGTGTCCCGTCTGCTCCTATCGAGCACAACCCGCCGTCCCGACACCGAGGGCGACTGAATAGCTCCGATGAATCTGAATCGCCCTGGCTCGACTCTCCTCAGGCGTCATCGACTGTCTCACCCGCAGATTGCGGCCACGAAGAGTCACTCCTACTCGCTGCCATTGAGGAGATTCTCGACCTCTTTGCCGATGATTATTGCAATAAGCATTTAATATATTCCATCATAGAAGCCATTCTCACAAAGCTCCTTCCGGAGTTGTCTGAGCGCAGCATCGCCGAGCTAATGGAGGACAGGGGGGTACCCCTGGCCTCGAATTTGACTCCACCTACCCATGCGGGCTCATAGACGGTGTACAGTGTACGCGGAGTAGTGGTGTTCGCTACATCGAGATATTCCCCTAGGATAATAATGTTAATGATACCAATATCGCATAAGAACCATTTTTGTCGCAATGCCGTAGGCAAGTAGTGCTAAAGCCACTCAGTTGAGCGGTATGTAACCCTCTTAATACCACGTGCCCATGGGGTGGTGGCTCATGGTGTCAACTAGGGCGTGCCACAAGAAAAAGGGTGGGCCCAAACTAAGTCGAAGTAAACAGTTCCCTTAGCTCAATCCTCGTGCATGCCCCAGAATACAGGCGTTGCAAAAGGTCTTTTTTTTTCTCGACCCCACCCACCAATGGCATGAATCCACAGGCGTCACGTAGTAGTAACAATACACCATTGGACATGATGAGAGATCACCAAAAAGAGACAGCATAGTAGATAATAGTAGTATGATATGTAATGGTTACAAACACATGCCGGCATGGACAGGCAAGCAGGTCAAGTACCGGGATGGTACAAAAATGCCATCCTGCCTGGACCGAACGTCAAAAAAGAAACGAGGCAAACCTGCAGAAGAGTCAACGAATGACAAGGCCTCCCGATCCAGGCGTGCTAGCGGGGGGAAAGGAAATCCCGGTTGCTGGCAGGCCGAAGGCAGGACCTGACAGGGTCCCTTATAAATGGGTACCTTATCTGTCGAATCAGGCCAGCCCATCTCCCCAGAGACAGCGCATAAAGGACCGGGGGGAGGATCAAACAAGGTATTAGTTGGTGGGAATAGCGCAGAATGCGGTGTGAAAAAAAAAAAGATAATCACTATAGCGAGGACAAATAGGAAAAAAGGGAAGTAAAGAGGGGAAAAGAAAAAGCCACAATTAGTCTGAAAACCGTATGATCACGGGCCTTCCAGGTTGTTTGCCAGTTGAGTTTAACCCGGCTGGCAGCCCTATCAACGCACATCAGGTTAATGCACAAAGAGTTCCAACGATGTTCAATGAACAGAGGAAAGTAAGCAAAGACAGGCACAGAACAGAGACACAAATGCAGATGCAGGTAAATCCGCGCGAGCGGGTAAGTTCTGGATAATATGCTCGTCTCGAGACAAAAGTATGTGAGCCAAATAGTGGAAGAAGCATTGAACAAACATCCCAAGACCGTATTCCAATGTGACACTCCTCTCAACACCATAAGATCCTTCGAACAGGATCAAGTACCTGGGTTTCCTTCCCTCCAGACCGGATATTTGAGGTTGCCCTCGCGCGGTGTATCAACAACAAAAGAAATTTTTCTCAAGGCTTCGACAATATTGCAGAGCCGCTGACTGACAGAAGATTGTTCGATCTGGCATGAAAATGCAATGTTAAAGCAGAATACCGCCCGGTTAAAATAGTCCTATGTGGTATAAAAGAAAAGAACATCAGAGAAACACCAAAGGAAATAATTAGAATAATATGCCAAAGTTAGCGATCACAAGTACTCAGTACCCGTATATGATGCCATGGTTCGGGAGATCAGCTGGCAAGCAAAGACCGTCTAGCCAAGACTGTGGATACTTCTCTTCCTGTTCAGTTGTGGCGAATCATCGTGTTCGTCGATTCGAGTGAGGCCCCCTGGGAGTGTCACTTGCTGTGCCTTGGCGAGCTCAAGCCTTTCCATCAGCTTCCCAATTGTCATATAATCGTCTGCCCCAAGTCCTGAAGGCTGCTGTTTAAAGTAGTTCATCACAAGTTCTAGTGCTCTCCTAGCTTCATCCTGGGTTGGCGAACCCGGGGAGCTAACTGGAGACACAGTGTTCGACTTTGAGAACAACGGTGGGTATATGGACTTGGCTTTAAACTCCGGGTTGCTGCGATTGCGTTTGATTGTATTCGCCGACGTGTCAAGCGCTGGGAGAATTTTCTGATCGTGATGGTCGTCAGGGGAAGATTGATGTTCTGAGACTGAGAGTGCCTGTCGTAGCGCGGCTTTTGTCAAATGCTCGGAGTTTTCGTAGTGGCCTAAGACTCGGGTCAGACGAACTGAGCGGAAATGTTTGGCTGCGTGGTCTGGTGGAATTGCCGTCCGCGGATGAACCAAGAGACTGGCTAGTAGGAGTGAATGGACTTTCCGTCACGAAAGTGGATGTCGGGCTGGTGAGCCCAGCAGAGAAAGAGCATGTTGTGTCCAGCGATGTTGTACTCTTGGTATGCGTGTGTTGATAGTCACTGGCAATTTCTGCGAGACTCTGAACAAGCTCGCCCCTGATGTTCTCATTGCTCTGGACGGGCGATAATGGCAATGGTGATAGAAAGCCTGTTGGGGATGTAGGCGAGAGCAACGTGGGCGACTGGACGGCAGATGCCAGTGCTGAATCAATGCTTAAACAAGTAGGGCTATCCGATTCGCTCTTTGTGCTGGTCCAGGAGCCCTTGCGATTCCTTGCACCCATCAAGTTATACTTGCGTTTAAATTTCTCCAACCAACTTGTACTGAGCACCTTCTCCTTGCCATCTGAACTGCCACAAGTACTAGCAAAGAAAAGGGCCTTCTCACGTATCATCTCATCGTTCAACGGATAGCCCTGTTTTTGATAGTTCCGCGCCCAATTAGACAAAGCCTTCTCGATATCTGGGACTCTTCCTTTGGCCCTTTTGATAGGAGATCGACTGCCATCGTCCGGATTAAGATACTTATCTTTCTGCCGCAGGACCTTTGAAACAGTACTTTGAACAGAAAACAATGTCAGTTAGACGGGTATCCGGGGAGATGGGGATTCAAGAAGAATAACTATACCTTCTCTCGACACCGAATAATGCTGCAAATCGCACTGATTAGTCTGAAGAATCTTCCCTCAGTGGGATCAGAGAACGCTTTACCTCCAATGTCTGTTTGCTTGGCTGTCTTATTCTCCTCGTGATAAAGACACATCCGCCGACGGTCTTCATCCGTGAGAGTCCTGCGTGGCGTTGGGTTGCTATTCGACTTTCCACTGGACGACTTGCCGGTGGATGATTTGCCGGTGCTCGACTTGCCGGTAGATGCCTTGCTAGTGGAAGCCTTGCGAGGGATTGCTGGAATGGTTGGCACTGGGGCAAGTGTGGGTGGTGCCTGCATCAAGGGTACAGCTGGCATGCCCGGTTCTGGGAACGGCCCTTGATTCGAAAGCATACTAGGCCAGGAACTCGGGGGTGGAGGCATGGCTATTGGTAATGTCTCATAAGGTGGAGGGATATCGACGCCATAGGACGGGTCTAGTGGTACGACTCCGTATCCAAATGCTTGATAATCCAGCGTTGGAGATTGCTCGGAGGGACTGAATCCACCTATATCAAGCCAGGAAGTTTGCGCGAAATCATGTTCCTGCGCATGGCTGCTCTCTGTGTCCATGTCTGGCGAGCTAGCCCCAGGCGTGGAGGTTGTATATGGAGGATGAGAGACTAGGAGGGGTAGTGATATCACAATTGTCGTGAGTGGTGGTAATGGTTGCACCGAAGTCAGTGCCCGAGGACAGTCTATCGGCGCACTATAAAGATTATAAAGACCGAAATCGGGCGAATTGGGAATTGATAGACAGGTGGAATAAGCAATGAAAGGTAGTGCCCAGTAACGATGGACAGCTTAAGGCCAAGACAAGGTAGGCAGACGCATGTTCGAGCTTGAACGGATGATAGACGAGGGAGGATGGTGCGATTACGGAAGCTGAGGCGCTCGCATGCATCAACTGGAGCGAATGGAAAGCGAAGATCCTCGGGAGCAAATCTCCTTCACACTCGTGATTCGGAAAGGTTTCCAGAGTAGCGCATACCAGACACCTGCAGCAAGCTTGGAGTCGGTCTTTTGCTGTACAAGGGGAAAAGACGGAAAAATGGAGAGGCGGGTCGTCTTATTATGGGGAGGGGTGGGAGGAAGTGCGGCGGGTGGGTAAAGCCTGGAGTTTAAAAAAGGGACAGGCCAGGCCACCGGCACAGGGACGATCAGGGAAGGAAGAGAATCAATTGGAGAAGGAAACAACGACTAGCAGATGGAGGTAAAGGTAAGGTACGGGAGGTACGTCAGTTCACGGACGAAACTGGGCGGAGAAAGCAGTAGTAGTAGTATACTAGCAGCAGTGGTTGTAGTAGGTATGGAAGGTAAAGTAAGTAAGTAGCAAGTAGTAGATATAGTAATACCCCCAATGCATGGATGTAGTAGGTTTGTGCAGTACGGAATACTAAGGAAGGGGAATGTACCTGAAGCGTATTCGTGGTATACTTACTCCTACTACTTCAGGTTTTAGCTGGTAGATCAGTCGGTATCCTCCGTACAGATGTCCTTACTGGGAATTACTAGTACTAGTCGGTCATGAATGCTCTCTAGGTAACCTGCTTCCTGTTCTGCATCAGCCGATGAGAATCGATACAGATAGATAGGACCTCCTACGGGAAACTAAGTACTACTAAGTTACTGAGATACATCGAAGGGCTGGATCCGACCGAATTGACGAGGGGGATCCCCGGTTCGTTGATACCTAACCTATCAGATCTATCCAAGGAGATTATTACGGACAGCCAGACACGAGGCCGCCGCCGACGATGCGATACATCCAGATTTTCAGATAGCGAGGAAACCTGGAGCTGTGAGATAATTAAAAAATTAAAATGGAAGGGTAGGGGGGAAATAAAAAAAAAAAGAAAAGAAAAGAAAAGAAAAGAAAAGAAAAGAAAAGAAAACTAAAATAAAATAAATGAATTAGAAAATAAGAAATCAAAAATAATAATAATAAATAAATAAAAAGACGCAGGTCTTGCACGACGATTGGGCCGCGAAATCGAATAGTAAAGGCAGGCACGCTAAACCCCAACCAGGTGATGGGTGGGGGAACTGCCGCTGATTGGCAGGGATCTAGATTGACCAGCAGGGATCCGATTTTGGGTCCAAATACCGCTAAAGGCGCATGGTAAGGCCTCGTACCACTTCGGGTCAGCATCCTGTATGGTGCATGACGGCTCGTATCGTGGTTGCGAATGGTCCGTTCCTAGCAATCAGGCAAAGTAAGTAAGTAGCAGCAGGCTCCTTGAGCTTGACAAGATGACATTATGATGGAGGTGTGTCTTCTCCTCCCACCGCAGAGATTTTCCTTTTCTTCCTGATGTTACACTGGAGGTCAAGTACACCAATGACCGTTAGCCTAGCGTGGTATATACCTGGTTAGTCGAGATCACTCAGAGGGCATTGGGTAGAGACCGTACCCGATTTCAAGTGGAGCAGCAGAACATGGTAAGCATAATGTCGTTGATAATTCAAAAAGGGCAATTGAACGGTGGATGGATGAAAGGGATAGGTCAACTACGAGAATAGACAAATAACCTTTTTTGTCATTCCTTTTCCTTGTCTATGTCTTCTTTCTTTCTGTACGTTGCCTGTCCTTCTTTTTTACAATCTTAATGAGTATAGTTTGCTTTGAACATTATTTCTCGACCTATCTATCTTCTTGTTATCTGCTTTCTTTTTTTCTTTCTGTCCACTGTTGGCTTGTCTCGCCTCTACTTAGTTTATTTGTATGAATGAGGCGCGTTTATCTTCCTTTGGTTCTGTAGAACAGTCATTCTCAAAGCAATATATCCCGCAAGTTGGAAGAAGAGAGATGTGAGTGGGTCATGCACCATCAAATAGATGATGGGATCGGCCTCGGACCAAAGTTATGGACAATCGAGAGGAACCCTCGAGGGCAAACCAAGGTTCAATTGACGGAACGGGGAACGGATCGATAAACCGCTGAACCTAAATGCCCGCATGACATGCTTGCGGACAAAGAAAGAACTTCGAAAATATACTGGAATGTCGCTCATGATCAAGCGGCGAAATCCCAACGGTTTCCTACTGGAGATACTTCCCGGGATGATAAGTGGGATTTTTTCAATTCCCAGCACTGACCGGCCCTTGTCGTTTTGTGGCGTTGACCGAATGTCAGATCTGACTGAAGAGGGTGGAGACAAGGGGGGTGGTCGCATGAGATGAGGGGAAGGTCACTAGAGATGTAGAAGTACTAACAGGTCATCAGGAGATAGTGAGTAGTTAGTAAGTAGCCTGGGAGGGAGGAGGGGGGAGAAGGGAGAGAAAGGAAAATGAAATTCACAAAAAAAAAAGTAAGAAAAGGGAAGGGGGGGAAATATCGGAAAAGAGAGGAAATATGAAAAAATTGACACCGGCAAAAAGCGGTCGATCTTTCAAGGAGACTAAAGGCGATGAGGCCTGAGTGGTGCAGCTGGTTGAGCTAGACTGCCACTTTCGGAAGTAGTTTCTGTTACCTTACTGGTATTAGGGAGGCTGTCAGAATATGATTCCGACGCCGAGTTTCCGTCCATGGCATAATAGACTTCACATCTGAGGACTCCGTATATTTCCCTCGCTCTCCTAGTGCTTAGCGCAATCCGGCTGAATAATGATTATTCAATCATGGTTACAATGTAACAACATTATTTTTTCTTTTTCCTTTTCTCTGCTTGGAAGTGACTCGGGCCTGCTCACCAATAGTTGACGCCCATGCCAGCAGCCAGTCATCAGCGAGTAAATGCGATCTGCATAGTACTTTGTCACGAGAAAATATCGTTAGAAGATTATATGGACGAATGAGAAGCGGCAGATCGATTTCAATTTATTTTGCCTGCCATGCTAACATGGGGGTTGACCAGGGTTGAAATCCGGGCTCCCCCTATCAGAACGTGCACAGACCGGATAGTTCTAGTCAGAGAGAGTCGGTTCCTTTTAGCACGACTGAAGTTCAAACCAGCATGAGGTCCTAGAGCTAGGACCCCACGGTCCACCTGGGACCCGCTGCGGTCCACTCCGGGCCGACAACCTAAGTAAGCAATGCAAATCGTCGCACAGGTTGTAACCCAGAGAGGATGGCAGGAGTGGACTGAAGAGGGGCTGTCGTTGGTCTTCTGGAAGCGATGCAAAGGCAAAGAAGGTTCTTGGGATGGGAATATAGCAAAAAGTTGGAATTGAATCAGGCACGGGGGGGCTCCGTTGGTGCGAGTAACAAAGGGGATGGATTGGGCGGATGAGTTTCGACGCATTGGGCCATGCTTACCTACCCGCCTTGAACGTGAAGATAGTGATCGGCCATTGATCATTCGAGGGTAAAACTTTTCCTAGGTCCGGTGTAACTTTCTGGCCACTGCGAATCATTGCAAGCTTTTAGCCTTACTTGTCTGACTCCCTAGGAGTCGGAGTCGGAGTCGGTTGATTAGATTTAACTTCCTGTCAAAGTGCGCCCCCCCTCCTCTTCCTCCTTCCCCCCAAATGTCCGCTAAAACAGCATATCTCATCATCCAACACAGTCTGGCCAGGTACTGATTAGATGAGGGGGAGAAAAAAGGTACTGCATTTCACTTCGATCCTCTGGCCGTGCGACTTGGGTGCCCTGAGCGGAACGCGACAGGTCTACATGCAAGTGCAGCCTTACTGGGGCTTCAATAGTGCCCAAATAGTACTAGGGGCTAAGAGTTCCCCGTATTCAGTCTTTTGGTATCAAACGTTATGTAGGTACGTATGCTGTACTCTTTAGGGATGTGAGACTGATCTGGGATCATTTCTGGTTGCATCTTCCGTTGCCAATCCGCCCCGCATGGGTGGATGGCCACGAGGCTGCTGTCGTGAGTCAGGTACTAAGTGATTGTATGTAATACATTTCCCGTGCAGTCAAGCCTTAACTATCCGTCACGGTGTGATGTATATGAAATTAGATTAAGTGACGGTGGACGAAGGGCCTTGTTGTGTAGGCAGGAAGTCATAGTGCAATTATGATAATAAGGTTATATGTGTCTGTAAGATGAAAGTATTCAATGGGACAATGAGGTTGAAATATGAGGAAAAAAAGTTTTGATTTTTGATTGCAAGCAATGCCCATTGAGACAACGGATATTATTACCATGAAGCCATCTGTTTCGAAGGTCGTTGCCACTTTCCGTGCGTGGCAGCACAGCCGAATGTCCAACAGATGATCTGCTTGTATCTGCGAATCAGACAAGCCGGTAATTTGGTATTTATGAGACGTTACCACATAAAGCGACACTCCAGTGTACGCTTCCTGGGGAGGGAGGTATGCTATCACCACTGATGTATGCCAATGAAACTCACATATACTCTATACACGCAAGGTTTTTTTTTTTTTACTCGCTTCTGCCTGGCCAGTCCAATTTTCAAGATGTTGCGCTTCGCCCCCTCCCAAAAAAGCTGGAGTGGGAAATGGAAGAGAGGAGAGAAGGAAATATCGCACAAGAAGCATTGAGGTCATAGTAGAGGCCAGCAGCTGCTGGAGAAGGCGCTTAGAGCAGAACTTTCACTGGCTGAATCCAATGATCCGCTCAGCGACAGGGCCTCGCATGGACCAGGGTATTTAGTAAGTTGTAGTAGAGGAGGAGGTCGGAAGGGGAAATGGCCGGGGACGGGCCGGGGTGTGCGACGACAGGCACCGAATGAGGCACCATCTTATGGTAGCCTTACCGGTTTACCAGACCAATAATAGATATCTGTCAGGTACACAAGCCATTGCAGGAGTCAAGGGGGCTTCTACTGGATTCGTTTATTCCAATGTAGCATGTCCGAGGTACATGCAGTGTGCACTGCTGTGCCACCATTCTACCTTGCCAATTACCACCGTAACCGCCCATGGTGGGATTCGAGAAGAGGGGTGGTTCGTCCTAAACGGAACACTTCCGAGTCCGACGAATGCCTAACTAAATGTCTCAGTGAGTATGACATCACAAAGGAGGAACAAGTTGTACCATGAGTAACTAGTGGACAGTTGCGGGCGTCTGCTGGACTAGTGAGTATGTAGCGGTGGGATCGGGAATGGCCGAGGTATGTGTATGTACTTGATTAACAGAGAGAAAGAAAGAAAGAGAGAGAGATCTGAGGCCTACATCGGAGTGGAGATTGGCGGGTGCAGTTCGCGCCTGCCTGACCAGACCCTACGGTCCCGTAACAGGTAACATACCATCTACCCATCCTCCATGTCTTCAGATCACCGATATAAGGATTCCTTGTCCTTTACAATACCTTCTCCGCTTCAAGCGCCATTCCTCACGTTATCCATCAAACAACCCTCGATATCGCCGTGGGGCTTCCTTTGTGTGTTGACCAGCGCAAGCCACCACGGTTGTATTGGCTATGGTGATGGCCGAGGATACCGCGTTATCCAAGGCAAAATTGCTTGGACTGGATGGCCGTGAAGAGAAATGGCATAATAAGAGAGCTCATTTGTGCGAGGCCGTTTCGCATCGTGATATTCCCGGCAAATAAGGTGAGACGGGCGGAGAAGGAGCAGCATTTAGATGCAATGCAGCCTCCACTTCCCAGTGGGAATCAACGTCCGTCGGACGGTGCGTTTTCGGTCATCTGATGAGAAAAATTCGTTTGAATTATGGAGTACTGAGAATTGGGGATCACGGGAACCAGGGGGATTTCAGCCATAACGCTTGGCAAGGCCTTCTTCAGACATCCATTCGGCCTGTCTGTCGAGGCTGTGCCGCAGCAGAAGAGCAGATCTCAACATCAGGAGACAATGTATTCTCGCAAGTGACCAGGGGGGAAAGATAACCCTTCTATCGGATGCATTATCCATCATTCGCAAGATTATTATAATTCGTCGTTCACGAATCATCATCCTTCTGGAGATACTCGGGGTTGAGAAAGGCACCCCATCACTGCAGGAGGTTATCTGCTGAAATGATCATCATCAGCCATGCTAAACTGCTCCACTTGGCTGAGGTTCCCTGTCCGCTTGCTTTCCAGCCTGTTTAGTGTCTCCAGCTCGGGCTTGTCCTCCCTAATTTTGTTCCTAGTTTTGCCCCTCCTTTCCCACCATTTCCTGCTGGGGTCTCACACTCTCCCCCATCGCTACCAAGTTTTGTATACAACCTAGCCCGTTCCCCTTGCCCTCCCCACCCAGCCCGCCGCAATAAAAAGCAGTCGTGCATTAACTAACAGCAACGGTGACTCGCCCGTCATATGCAGATGAACGCAGACTTTGGAGCAGGGCGCAGGACAAGCTCCGCTTCGCAGGATTAGTAATACCGCAGAGGGATTTCCCGGATCTTATAGGAGTTGAGGTCCTGTTATGAGCAGGGAATCATTACCGCCCGTCATGACAGCTTCCTTCATCCCGCTCGCCCGCGCAGACCGCTTCTTGAGAAACTGTCAGTAGCCATGCACAGGGTACTCTATACTCCGACGAAGTCTTCCAGCCTGCATTATCGATGGAGCAGGCGGTTATCAAGAGCCTCGTCTGGAGACGGTTATTGGTTCAGGGGGCCAGACACTGACCACATTACTTATCCGGTCGATGAGAGAGAAAGAGATAATCAGCAATATTAATGAAAGGAAATTAAGAGATCAATCCACTAACTAAGTAGATGGTAGGTAAGTGAGTAAGATGCTCAAGCCATTCTCATCTGAAGTCGAACAATTACTCTGTTTAGTAAGTGCTGAAATAAACCCAGGGTTGATTTAGGATTTACGCGACAGTCATGGCCATGATGAGCTCACCATATTTCCGAGAAACTGCCAGTGCTGATAGAAAAGGATAAGATCGCAAAAACCAAGAGAAAATTTCTGAACCACTGACGCCATGGCCTAGACAGTTAGTATCTAGACGATGGCTAATGATTGACCGATTACGCCGCCTCTCACTAGTATACTTTAGATAGTAAGTAAGTATCGGTACTTACCCCTCTCTCCTGGTAATCGTACCGTATGGTTATGACAGGTACGTCATCCCGGCAAATGAAGAAATAAATGAAGACTCGGCTGAAGGGGGCAGACGGCATTACTTACTTACTACTCCGTACTACTACTTACACTTACTCACTACTACTATAATAATCCCTGCTGGAGTGTGTCCTATCGAGGTGCTCCTCCAAGTACCCCAGACCCTGTCCGCATCTGCAGGCGCAGCCATTAGCTGCAGAAGGTCAGGTACTACTTACTTCCACCATCCAACTACTCATACCGCTCAAGAGGCGTCTCTAGAATGCCAAGTTAGTTGAGCATAGCATTACTATTCCACAATAATTAGTCCTAATCAAAGATTCACCACAGCATCAATCTGGATACTACTAGGTTTGAGAAGACTGGCCTGGCCGTGGGTGTACGAAATACTGTGCCCGACCATGTCCCCCCTCTCAATCCACCCGTAGACTAACTAGCTACATATTAGCTAGAATGAACGCACCGAACTCAGATTTCTTACTTACTTACTAACCCCAGAAGCGTTCTAATTGTGGCCCTCAACCGACTCCTCCACTCGTATAAATGGAGCCTTCGTTTAGAATGGACCAAGAAAAGCCACCCCCATCCTCCATCTTGATTGGACCTGACACCTGAGTGCTAAATTGGTCGCGAACGGTAAGAATAGCACCACCACCACCACCATACCTTTGGTAGATCGTAGATATTCAAGTCATAATGATTTGTGCTTGCTCACCATCTGATTATCTACCTACGAACATGTCCTACGTCTCTGAATCTGGATTACTACCACCTAATCACCCCCAGCGAGCTTGCCCAATCCATGCTACATCCATCTACTCATAAAATACCCTACCTACCTAGCATTGAGATAGCTCGATATGCACATGGCCAGACTAGATCAGATCAGACCCAACTAGGATAAATTCAATTTCGCCTCGCATAAGATCGCTCCGTAAGTATGAACTCCGATCTCAGCGCAGCAGAACTAGAAACAATGCTTAAATGTGTTCAGTCCATCTATCTACATACATACGTACATAACGTGCAGGTCCTAACATACCAGGTGATATGATGATTAGATTGCCTGAGCACCGGGAATCGTGCACAATGCGTATATACTACACATTGGAGCGCATGGATCATCTTTACTAAGTACTAGTACTATCCTGAATCAGAGCTCCTCTTCCCCCTCTTCATAAATGACACCATTGAAGCGAAGCAATAGGAAAGAAGAAATAAAAATAAACGAAGGGAAAAGGAAAAATAGAGGGACGTGCGCTGTGCTTTCTTTCTTGCTTTTTCGCTTCCTTGCTTGCTTGCTTGATTGCTAACTAACTAACTAGTCGAAAAAGCACAGGCCTGACTGGGTTCGGCTGGTCCAAGCGATGTGGATGTTGGCTGACCTCGAACCTAAATTGTAGGTTACTACTATTATTACTACTACTAATAGAAAAGAGACAACTGCGCCTGGGCCAGGAAGGAGGGGAAGGAAGGAAGCGGTCAATCAATCAATCAGAATCAAATCAAATCAAATCAAATCAGTCCAGTTCAGAGAAAAAGAATTGAAAGGTAAGTAAGTACGTAAAGTAGTAAGCGAGCAAATCCCTCCGCACGGAACTTGGTAGTACTACTAGTAGTGGTTGGAGAGTTACTCGATTGATCTGTGTGCGCATGAAATGGAAGTATGGTTACATAGTCTAGCTGGTTCAGATTGGTCTACGAGACTGGAAATGCTAGTCTGGGCCTTTGATCTAGAACATCCCCGATCTTCTCTTCTCTCCTTCTTTCACTGGTCCTTTTTTTCGGATCGGGACACTCGGTTTCGACCATACATCAACCAAGGATGGATGGATCGAAGAAACGCTCCAAAATAAAATAAGAATAGAAGAGGGTGTGAAAAAAAGAATGAAACAAAAGATAAAAGAAAATATAAAAACGGCAGAACTACTTAAGTACCGCTGATCCAGGAGAACAGATTTGAAGGGGTTAAAAAAAAAAGAAAATAGTAGCCTATTCCAGCCCTTTTTTCAGCGTTCGTAACAAAAACTCACTGCCTCCAAAGCCGCTTTTGTTTTTTCTTTTCCTCTTTCGCCTTCCTAAAAGAGGATCGCGCATCACACAGATTTGAGTAGTAGTAGATAGAAGAGAAGCAATCCAATCCATACTGACTCAATGGTATCCATCCAGGCTTCCGTCTTCCAGACGAGTGATCGTGCTGAAAATCCAGGGCGGCGTTCGCCAGCTTCTTCTTGCTGCCCGTGCGCACCTCGTCTTCCCCCAATCACAATCCTTATGGCATCTCACGGAAATATGTCACAAGGGCCGGGCCTCTTGGACCTGATACTTGGCGAAGCAGCCCCAACACCGCTACCGATTTCGATTCCCTCTCGAGTCCGATTTCGATTCGCCATAGCTCTCGCCCCGTTCATAAAAGCGGATCCTTCCAAGGATTGGATTCGCGCTCCAGTAAAGACTCATTTACCGCTTGACAATCGACACTGCAGTTCACACCCCCGCTAGTTAGCCCCGGAGATCCTAATGATCGCTTGTTTGAGGTTGAAGTTAAAGAAGAAGTACGAACCGATATCTTCGTCTGCCAGCTCGTGTGACAGACCAACACGCTGCGGCTGGTGCTTCACGGAGCGACCATACACAATAGCGTGCTTGAACTGGTCCTTGATCGTCCTGTGAATAGAATTACACTGATTGCGCGTCAGCGGATCCCGTCTAACAAGGGTGATCGGGCCTGCCGAGGTAGAGGGAGCCTTACGAAGTCCTCGACCGTGCAAGAATGTGATCTCAGCACCACGGGGGCCGTGTAATCGGGAGCCTTTCCTTTAGGCTTGGTGTAAATGCGCCGGAGGTTGAGCTTTTCCCACATCATCTCCAAAAGTTCGTCGATGTTCCAGCCATGCTCAGAACTGATTGGGCAGGCGTTAGGTATCCGGTACAGCAAGTCCAACTCCTCAATCGTAATAGCATCAATCTTGTTCAAGGCATAGACGACGGGGATGTAAGCCCGACTCTTAGCTTCAAGAACATCAATAAGGTCATCAATCGTTGCGTCACATCTAATGGAAATATCTGCCGACGAGATCTTGTACTCGCTCATGACAGCTTTGATTTCCTAATGATTCAAGTCAGCCAGAGTGCACCACGTCAACGTACTTTGTATTCCAGAAACCCACGTCGTGATCAATATGCGTCAAAGGAACGGTGCTTGTGATGGCAATACCACCCTTGTCCTTCTTCTTGAAGGTGATGTTGGGCGGCTGCTTGTTGATACGGATACCAAAGCCCTCCAATTCGTTCTCGATGACCTTCTTGTCGACTAGCGGCTTGTTGACGTCGAGCACGATGAAAATGAGATGGCAGGTCTTGGCCACTGCAATGACCTGTCGACCACGACCCTTACCATCTTTGGCACCCTGAATAATACCAGGAAGATCGAGAATCTGAATCTTAGCACCGTTGTACATCACTTGACCAGGGACAGTCGTCAAAGTCGTGAACTCATAAGCAGCAGCTGTACAAAGCACCATTAGCACCATACCGTTAACTAGGACTCGCCTGCAACGAACCTTCGGAATGCTGGCCAGTCAATCTGCTCATCAAGGTACTCTTTCCGACGGAAGGGAAACCAATGAAACCACTTTCCAGAGTCAGTATATAACCCGCACACCTTCGAGACTTGTTTTGCGACATACACACTAGCAACACCGGTACGGGCGACATCGAAGCCAGCTAGCAATCCAATAGTCAGTAACTGACACATCCACCGACACAGACACTCTTCACTTACCACCACCGCCGCCACCACCACCGCCAGTCGGAGTCAACAGCTCTCGCTTCAGCTTAGCAAGCTTGGCCTTCAACTGTCCTGCACAATGCCATCAGCTCTGTCTGCTCTCGAACCAACTCCAAAACCCATATATCCCATACCCAAGTGATAGGCCGTCGCCTTGTTCTTCTGAGTCCGAGCCATCTGAATAACCGATCAGTATACGAATTCCGGCGCAAGATATTTTTAACGGGCATTCGGCGCGAACCTCGTCCTCGACTTGTTTGATCTACATTTGTACACACAAAGACAGTCAGCATAATCCAGTCTGTTATTTTAACTTTCAATATGAACAGTAAAGAGAAACAAAATAGAGCAATAGTGGCGGGTTATCCAACCTTCTCCACGGTTGTCGACATTTTGGCGGTTTTATACGAGTTTCACCCCTCGCAAACGGTACAGAAAAAGACTATGCAAGACAAAAGAAAGAGAATTAGGGATAATTAAATTTGCAGGATTTCCACCCTAGCGATCGAAACCCTTTCCAGCGGTGTCGTGGTGAGAACCTGAACGAAAACGCTCGCGGTATGTCAGTCGCAATGGTGGAGATACAATCTTTGAAATTGTGGCCGCCACTTCATTTGTCCGTTTGCTTCGTCACATGGCGGGGAGGCTGCCTCAGGCACAAGAATTCAGGCATCCAATCCACGCTTATCGGTGATTGTGGCGAGAGCTTTTCCTTCCGCCGGGATCGGGGATCATCCCACATCCACCATACTCAATTCACAACATTCATTTACACTGGCTGGAGACTCGTAGTGGCTGCAATGGATGCTGTGTGATATACATTCATTCTCTGCATTGCTCTAGATCAGATTGTCCACTCAAAGGCACCCTACACATTCCTTCCACTCTGTCTTTACCACCATCTATACTTCCTTCCGAATCCTCCGATAACCGAAATTATCTATATCATACAGCAACCAAAGAGAAGCACAAAAGCATTTATTTTCATAAGACAAAACACCCATAACCAGCATGCCATACATCAACACAGACCCCTGCTCCAAACCCAATCCCTCTCCGAACAATGGGTTCGAGAACCTCGTCCAAGATCTAAGTGACGCTCTGGGTCCGAGCTCGGGTCTAGATTCCGATGACATTGATCCAATGGACATTCTGCGCTTAATGGAACGCTATGACTCGAATCCAGATGAATGGCTCCCCTTTGCGCTGGGGGACTCGAAAAAGAATTACACAAGGAACCTCATCGACGAGGGCAATGGCAAGAGCAATCTGGTGAGTTCCTCGTATCTTGCTTATGTCATGCACCTTTCGTACAGTTGCCTAAAGACAAAGCCATTGGAGATCTGTACTGACAGAGTATGTTCAAGCTCATTCTGGTCTGGAGTCCAGGAAAGGGAAGCGCAATACATGATCACGCTAATGCACACTGCGTCATGAAGGTACTATCATATTCTCCTTAGGAATAAGTTATCCGTCTGCGAACTAAGCTAACCAACTATTCAAACAATCTAATGGCAGATCCTGAAAGGCTCTCTAAAAGAAACACTCTACGCCTGGCCAGACCAAGGCAAGCTTCAAAATGGAGAATCCTCTCCACCGCAAATAAAAAAGGAGACTATATACGGTGAGAATCAGGTTACGTATATGTCCGACAAGGTTTGTCTATCAGTCCCTGTGTCTTAAATAATTTACTGGTTTATACTATCACTGAGTGAAGTATGGCTAATGCATGGGTCACGTCGTGCGTTTTACAGCTGGGTCTTCATCGAATCTCGAACCCAGACCCTAATGATTATGCCGTATCATTGCATCGTAGGTTCCGCCGTCATTCTCGTTATGGCTGTTCTACGTGAGATTACATGCTAATATTGTGATTCATTGAAAGTATACACGCCTCCTAACGCAGCAACGCACGGCTTCTCCATCTTCGACGATAAGACCGGCAAGGCCTGTCATATCAAGACGTCGCATGTTTATTCGGTTCGGGGAGAGCGGTGTTGATTGGAGTGACTGTTTGTTTTTTCTTATTTATACCACCCCTACTTATTCCTAGCATGGTAATTGCGTTCAGTTGTATGGCGTCTTGTCGTTCGATATCCTTCTGCTGTTTATGAAATAGACTAGACGAGGGCATGTAAATAGTATTCTTGAAAGGTTCAGAGTTGCTGGCTGGAAGCGAGAGCGCGCAAGACTCTCATGACACAATCATAGCTCTTTCAATTCGCTCAAACCACAATATTAATAAACATAAAGTAACAGTCGTCAACTCAGTCTTGGAACACTCAAAGCAGGTCAGAATCACAAGGATGCGCTCCTAATGTATGGCATAGTAACAGTTTGTATCCGCAAACGAAACAACACAGCAATTGGATGCATATGCATGTGGTCAAAAAGATACTGTACAATGCCAGACAAGGTATAGAAGGAACAAACAAGAAGAGAGCTAGCAAAGATAACAATGCTGTGCACAAAAAAAACATGAAGAGATGTGAGACAAGGCAGCTAGCTAAGGAATAAAGATAGAACTCGCATTGCTGTGGAATCAATAAGTAAATCAATGCTCAAAACAACGCAATCATACATAATATCGTACGTAACTCATTACTGTGACTCCCTCAAGAATGACCAGAAGCAGCCGATGAGCGCATCAAGATCCGCTCAAACAGCAAATCTGGATTTTCCATCACTTCGGACTGACGTCGACGAAGGTCCTCGAGGCCGACTGTAGGGTTCTGTAAATCTCCAATATAAGTACGTCGCTCGAAGGAGGTGCAAAAAGATATCAACCGTGATACCCACCCAGTCCTCCTGGTTCGGCACACCGTGTGCGAGCGGTAGTAGCCCTGTGTCGAAGTCTTCTTCACCTGGGATAGGGGGCTTCCTGCGAATAGGTGCCGGGGTTACGGGGAGGCTTGGCCGTTCTTGCTCGCTGGGGAAGTCTGTCACCCGCGTATTGTTGGACCAGCTGAAGTTGTATCTTTCTTGACCAGATACCAGGCTCTGTCCTGTGCTGGATGGGCCGCCGGTGAGCACCTGCACCCTGCCTTTGCGGGTTTGTTGTATGGATTGAATGTATCTTTGGATCTCCGGGACCTCATCCCATGCATTAGACCGCGAGTACGTGTCCCAGGATTCGGTGGGCTCTTCAGATGTCCAGGACGTCACTCGAGAATCAAGCGATGGGCCAGACTCGTCTTCCGTGCTTTCAATGAAGGATTTTGGAAGGGTAAATGTAGTTGAGCTCTGGTCGTCTTCTGGGAACACGCGCGTTGGTCTAGGTGCATGACTCTCCCAAGGGAATACCTGGGCGAGCTTTTCAGGCTCCGGCTTGGTGCTAGGGACGTCGTAATACATGTTCTTAGGTGCTTCCGGGTAAGACTGTGGAGGTTGGAAAAGCTGCTCATCCTGCGACATGGCGTACGTCTTCTTTGCCAAAGCGATACCTTCTGGTTTTGTGTTCAATGGCGGTGGTTCCCTAGAAGCGTCAGAAACAAGCAGTTTAGTGAGGTTATTGAGAAGCCTACTTAGATGCATCCCATTCTGCCTTGGGTGGCTCAAACGTAGTCTGTACTTCAGGTTTTGGCGATGGCAGTGCAGGTGGCTGCTCCTCAGGCACATGGACTGGCGCCGTAGGCTGTTGGTGGTATCCGTGCTGGACATGTTGTGGCTGTGGGGGAGGTGCTTGTACATTTGATGGCACGCTAAATTCATGTGCATGCGATTGCGGCTCGTTATGGGCTACAAATGATGTCTCGCCTGATTGAGGGTGTATGTATGCCGTCACATGCTCCTCTCCACGAACATAACGCGGAACGGCACTGACGATTGGTGCTTGTACACTTTCAACCGCACGCTGTTCCTGTCGTTGCTCGTGCTCAGTGGGTATACTTGAGCCTGCTACAGGCGTAGGTTCGGGAGCCGGGGCTGCCACACTCTGTTGAGGATGCGCTTGGTAAGCATGCGTTTGGTGCACCTGAGGAACCTCGTGCGCAGTTTGTGTATGGTAGCTTGGTGCCGATGCTGGTGGATGAGTAGGTGGCTGAGCTGGCTGGAACGGCGCGAAGTCCTGGTGAGATATCTGTTGGTGTTCTTGCGGGTGTTGGTATTGCGCTTGCAACGACGGTTCAATGTGCGTTTCTTGAGCTTGGTCATGGTATACATGCTCCGTATACAGTCTGTGTGGCGGCTGCTGTACATCATGCTGGGGTCCCCCGGAAAATTCCTGGTGTGGGCTTTCCACCTGAATTGTAGGCAGAGCTTTGGTTGGTCGGATTGGCTGCTGATATCATTAGCTCACAGACACTATGTGAATATGCCTCAATGGCTATCCATGGGTATAGTACTAACATTCACAGTCATGACAGGGCGATAATGCCTATCATAGACAGCCCACCACCTTCCCAGCAACTGATTATACGGAGAATGAATCGGCTCCACCTGCCTTGCCATATTCCAGGGCTTCTGGGCGCCGATAAAATGGATCATGCTGATTGTGCTCTGGAAATGCTTGTAGGCGGGGATGTACTGGTAGTTCGCACTGGGTGTGCAATTGTACGAAAAGCTCAGTCGGTGCCAATCGCGAAAGTGCATGTTCAAAAGCCCCTGGTCAGCGCCATCGAAGCTGATACCTCGCTCTGCCAGTGCTCTAAGAGCAAGATAATCCTGTAGATTAGGACGGAGTACCATAACACCGCTGTTGAAGCAATCCGGCCAGCCTACGTCTGGAACCGCTGCGAAATCCACCTCCAAGTCTAGGAGTTCATCGGGCGCTCTGAGTGCGACCACATCACAATCAATGTAGACTATGCGCTTGTACTGTGTTTGACGCCAGAGCTCGATCTTTGTGAAGGTTGCGATCAAGTCCGGCCGATCCATGAGCCAGAGGTTCGCTGGAGTGATGTTTGTCAGAGGGTGCACGGGGATTAGTTCATCATAAACAGCCTAAGATGTGCGAGTCAGTGATGGCACTGTGAGGTGGGAATTGTTTAGCGTGAGTGAAAGCATGCGCGTACCTGAAGTTCCTGGATTGTTGCTGGTTGCAAGCTGTCCGGGGTGAACAGAGCAACCAGCTTAGCTTTGGAGCCATTGTCCCGGAGGGAATGAGCAAGAACGGTGGCGCCTATAGATTGAGTGGAAGCAAGTCAGAATGGGAGCTTTGGACAGTGGTTCGATGGTAGAAGAGGCTTGCATACCTGGGAGATAGTGATCACTCAATAGAAGCTGTCGGGACCAATTAGTAGCAGGCAACGTGATCACGGGGTGAGGAGGCGGAACATACAGTGCAGTAGACGGCACTTCCTTGAACCATTGCGGCGGGAGGTGAGCCGCGCGATCCACGAGACCACCAGCTACGAGAAGGGAAGTGATGCAAAGAAACAAAAACAAACGAATGTGAGGTGCACGAAGGCGAGAAAGAAAGCAGGAGGAGAAGGCAGGTTGAGAGCTAGTCGAGGTACTGAGCTAGTCACCCCCAAATTACTACGATCCCCATCACTCGCAGGTGACGTTTGGAGCTAAACCCCGCCCGCCAGCATAATCAGCAATCAGCAAGTCGGTCCGGCTGTGAGCAGTCCTTGGGAGGCTGGGGACTCAAGATGCGGATGGAACCAGACTTGGTTTTCTGGCTGGATTTACGAATACCACACGACACTGAATTGAATTGAATTGAATTGATCTGCTCGCTGAATGATGGGTAAATGGAGGATACAAAAATAAAAGGGTAGCTCGTTCGTGGCTCGGGACCACTCTGGGGGAAAGAAAAGTCAATGCGCACGCTGGCTGGGGATGGTCTGAGGGGGACAAAAGGAGCCAAAGCAAACGCCAGGGATTAATTGGTGAGGAGCGGCAGAGCTCAACTGCATCAGGCCGCGTCCCCGTGCCACCGACGCTTGCTCCTCCCGGCCGTTTATTCACCGGATGTCGGAGGAGATGCACGTTGCGTTGCGAAAAACTCCCGTCTATTTAAGGAGGAAGGGAAAGCATCTGTGAAATTCCGATTGCAGACCAGCCTAGAAGCCAGACCGACAGCCAACCACCCCGAATGCCCCTTGCATGTCCGCACTCTTTATTCCCCTTTGAGTGCACCGATAGCGGTCTCGGCGCGGAAACAAGAAACCGTGTACCTGGCTTTGTGTACCCTGCACCTGCTGAGCCAGTCTCGGCAAAACATTCACGACAACGAAGGAAGGACTAAGTCAAGGGGCGTCCTAAAATAGCAATTCAAGCAAACAACACGCTCGGGTCAGTTCACTTCCGAAGAGTTACTACAGCCGTTGGATAGCAAGCCTTGATAACCGCCCCAATGTCCTCCTTCTCGCCCTTGACAGCCCACTCAACCGCCTTTTCCAAAGCAACCTGGCTCTCCTGTTCCAACGGAGTGAAGTGGCCCGAGAGAGGAAGCTCGACCAACTGACTGTCTGCGACGAGGTAATCGGCGAGGCCATCCAAGCAGATCTGTGGCTCCAAGGCAATGTCTCCCTTGCCCCAAATGACGGTCGCACAAGCTTTCAGGGCCCCCTTGGGTCCATCATCAGTCCAGCCCCGCTGCTGGCACGACGACCACCGCTACTGCTCGCGATGCTGTGCAAGGCACTAATCGTCTCAACAGATTTGTCCCAACGCACGAAAGCAGTTCTATCTCGGTAATAGCAGGCCATGTGCTGGAAGCTCGACGTTGCGCGCTCATTCTTCAGTGACTCGGGATATTGCTCTCCATCAGCGGTCTGAGTCCGGGATTCTGCAACCGATGGACCCAAGGAGCTAGCAAAACACTCCGCAGCATCCTGAGGCGTGTACTCCCGCTTTCCGAAGGAACCCCTGTGAATGAGCTTCAGGAAGGAATAATTTCCACCTCTTCCGAAATACCGAACCAGAGGCATGGGCAGCTGCATAGCAAAGATGTACTTGGACTTCCGAAACTGCCGAAAAATCGGGCTCAAAGTCGCGAATGCCTTGAAAATCATCGACCGTGATTGGATTGGCGAGCGCGAGGCCGTCTTCAACATCTTAACAGATGCGGATAGCAGGCGACTAATGTTGGACGAGGCAAGTCGAGGCTAACTTCATCAGCACAACCGAAAATACCCCGTAGAATCTCTGCAATAACGTACCAACGGCCCATTACTCAGGATAAACCGATCCGCCAACTGAGGAGCTTCAGCCGCAAGCCGCATAGAAACAACACAACCCCAGTCATGCGCGACAACAACCAGCTTCTTCTGGCGCACACCAGCCTCGGTATCCACGCCATATTTGGCTCTGATCGCAAGGATAAACTCGGTCAGACTCTCAAGCACATTAGTAGGCGAGTAATCATTCAAGCTATCAGTTCCACCATAACCGGGCATATCAACCGCAATAAGGGTCGCAGACTGCTGAAGAGACGAAGAGCTCAGTATATTCCGCCAGATGGCCCAGCTATCGGGGAAACCATGGATGAAGACAACCACGGGTTTATCCTGGTCCAACGAGGCCCCCTGATCATTGCAAACGTAGTGAAACTTGAACCCATTTCTCAGGGTAAGTATATGATGAGAAAAGCCGTCCCATTTCTTGGACAAGTCCCAGAACTTGTTACGCGCTGTGTCCCACATCATATGTCATTAGCTTGAGAGCCCCCGCACAATCACAATAAGGGACGTAAACAAAGAAAATTATAGCAATCAAGATTCTTACCGATCTTCAACTCCAACTCCTCCTTCTCCGTAGTCTGCTTAAAGAAATACCCCAGCTTCACAGCAACAAGGCCATAAAACAACAGTCCGCCCAGCCCATAGGTCAGAACCACAGCTGATTTAAGCTTTCCAAGCAACCAAGCTGTCGGCGTCATGATGCACGCATGTATGTATCTGTCTCATGCAGATACACAAACTGTCAATCAATCAATGAACAGCTGGTAGCAGCACTTAATTGCCAGTACTACAGTACTTAGTGAGGTCCGCCAACCGAAGGAAGAGGAAACAAAGAAAAAAAAAGGGGAGAAAGTGAGCTGACGACAACCACCAGCGGAGGCCAGCCAAATTTATAGACTGAGAGCAAAGCAAACAGAAAATCCACCTGACGGAACTAGCCCGAAAGAGAGAAAGGGCTTGATACTAGAGGCGGGAAAGAGGGAAGGATTGAGGTGGAGGGGAAACGGTTCTTGGCTGGTGAGCAAGCATGATGGTAGGGTGTGTTTGATAGACTTAACTACCCAGTGCTGGTTAGTTCAAGTGGGTGCTGTCTATTAATGGGGCAAACTCCGAGACTGGAAGAGGTCTCCGCCACCCAAGCTCTCTTTCTGGAACTACTAACTCGGTGGGAGGAAGAGACGAGGACTGGGGCCGATGACCTAATTCCCGCTCAGATGGGACCCGCACCATGTGAAACGGGGCCACAATTGATTATTAAAGTATAGAGTATAAGGTTTTTGTGCATTGGTGTTTGGTACAGGATGACAGCATAACTGAAGATATAGAATTATGAGTTTCATTATCGCTTTCTCATTTATCATATATACACATCAATTGGAAATCCCAATTTTTCGTCTCATCATAGCAAAGGCTCCCAAACGCCATATATGTCATACGTTCGTTAAAAGTTGGGGAATATGACAGAAAACAAAATAGCAAAAACTGGCAGCCATTATACAAAGCTAGACCGAAAACCCCAAATTATGTCGATTGTCGTCAACTAGGCGCCCGTACCTGATGGGTGTTTTAGTATTAGAAATCACGGGGTAAAGAAGGGAATAAAAAAAAGTGCACTTACTCTAGTAAAAGTCGGAAGAACCAGACCTCCATGTCTTCACTCCGAAGAGCTTTCTGCGCCCATTCCCGGCCTTGCTGGGCCAGCCTTGGTGCGATCACTCTGCCCTCTTCTTCGGATTCAAAGTATCGTATGGCCTCCAGATAATCATCTCCGGTCAGGCTCAAGGGTACGTAATGTTTCCAAGGTTTGAGCCACTCATCATGCCATTCACGGAAGATTGAGACCTTATGAACGAGACTCCTGCTGCGCAAGAACGCATAGAACCGACCACTGAAGGCATTCCCATCCATGTCCAACAGATGTTTGTACGCCCAAGCGTCTTGCTGATCAACCGGCTCCGCCAAGTCAAAATATTCTTCCTGGGCGGCACAGTCCTTATCATCACATTGGCCAATGTACGTGAACCGAACGTCGAAGAGGTCGGTAAAGGAGTTTCGACCAACACCCCTGGTTTTCCATTGGCTACTTTCGGTCTTGGACAGTATCTTGGCTGTGTTGAGGGCATTAACTTTGCCGACGAACAACTGTCGGTGCTGTCGCCGCCAGCCCCCAGCTCTGGAGTATCCCCCTGTTGTTGAGCCTCTCCAGAACATTCGGCTGTCCTTTTCATCCCACTCCATATCCTTGTCTTCTTCATAAGGTACCTGGTCTGACCAGTACCAAGGGCTAGGGTACAGGATGTCCTGGTAGCTCGAGATCTTGCTCTGCGAGAAGACTGGGAACAAGTCATGTACAGCTTCAAACCTGTTCGGCCGGTCAAAGAACCCGTACTTGTAGCGGAGGGAAGGTGAGTTGCAAATGTCGGAAAAGGCGCTGGTGTTGTATATGAATCCTAACTCGCCTTGAGCATAGGAGTTTATGTTATCCGCAGCCTGCTCATCGAGAGAGCGGACCGGACTATCGACTGGACAGGAAGACCGAGAATAACTCCATGTGGACTGACGGGTGAATCGGTTGAAACGGGTAGTACGCACTTCATCAATGCGGTCCCCTTTATTCAAGTCGCTGGGTCTATCTGACCATGCATTTATGGGCATGGTATTCACAACAGTATTCTGAGAGACTTGATCTCTGGCAATTGCAACCAGCCTCTGAAGATCCTCGCTGGGTACGACAACTCGAGGCTCATCGAGGGCATTAAACACGAGATCCATATCAGGCAGATACTCGACAAAACTGTTGATCATCTTAGCGGTGGCACTACGCTGCCAGCCCTGCTCGAATGCTCCACCTTCCACCAGTGACACAGACCCATTTCGGATCAGTACCCCGATCATAGAATTGTCGAAGCCCAGCGTCTCCCGAGCCCGGTCGCGAATAGTCTTCGGTTCGAGCGCCCAAAATGGCAACAGAGCATGATATATTGTATCGTATTCATCAATCAGCTGAACCCCTCTATCCTTGGCAAATTGGAACCACTTGTCAAAATGCGGGGGCGGGTGCATGTTGTAGCGCTCTCGATATTCGTCGACAGCCTGAGCCAAGGTCTTCGATTGACGTGACAGTAACCGATCAAATTGCTGCTCAGCATTCTTGACAAGCGATGCAACCGGATGAAGACTGTCTGGCTGAGCAACCTTTCGGTAGCCAGTCTGTTCAATAAGCTGGGCATTGGACGGTACTGGGGGCCTCTGCAAAGTAGTTGGAGGCCGAGAATTGGGTGAAGGATAAAAGTCCACAATAGGTGAGGGTGAAGGACTGGAACTTCTGAAAAGAATGAGACATAATGAGATGAGGGCAAAGGTGCCTAGCCAGACCACAAATCGTTGGGTTCGCATCCTGCCACCAGGGCGAGTCTACGCCATGCAGAGAGACGGAGGCTGTTGTTTGTAAACAAAGCGGGAACTAAGCAGAGGCAACGATATGTAGTCTTATCGGAGCCTCAAAGATGCTTCAATCCTCTATTTCCAGCGTGGGGCCAAAGCCACTAAATCTCTGAAGAAAACTCTGCAATAAAGAACAATGGTCAATGCCGAGAATGTTCCACAAGCATTACTAGCATTCCATTGATCTGCTTGATGGACGAAGAACGATGACGGTATCAACCAGCGGGAAACTTTATCGGTCGGTCCCTCTGGCAATCCCGTGCACTTTACCCGTTTGGGGATTAGTGAGTGCCCGTGCCTGGTTATTACTAGTTCGGGCCTACAGATGATCCTGCACCCGGAAACTAGCTTCTCAAAGTATACTATGACGAGAGTTAGTTGAGAGACTTCATGTTGTTACTAATTTGAATAGGTCCTCCACGTACTGTAATAATTGTAGGTTATACCCTTGTGTGTGTGTGTGTGTGTGTGTGTGTGTGTCTGTTTCAATCATTTGCCAGTCCATACCAACCAACTAATCGACTTTCAGCACGTATGTTTGCTAAGTTAGTTGATTGAGAAACATGTGACATTGAGTCATCTCAATCAGTCAGACTGCACCAGTTTTCTTTTGATATCCTTTTCTTATTTTAGATTCCTCTTTTAGACGCTTGAAATCAGCTAGGATTAGGAAGGTCTCTAGGGAGAGGCTATATAGCAGGCAAAGGCTCGTGCCTGCCCGCAGTGTTGTTCCAACATCCATTGGTTACATTATGTCGACGCGCTAACCTATATCGCGTCTATCCAACCAGGCGACGGAGAGATCACAAATCCTGAAGAATACTTATAATGTTATCCTTTAACCCACCATTTCCCCATCTTAATACAGCTAAGAGATGCTGCAAGAAATTTAATGAACTTTCTTTCAACGTCGTTCTCCAGGCACCCAAACACACCATATAAAAATCCTCTTCTCGAGGCTTCTGAAAGTGAAGCCATAACTCGTGGACTGGGCCCTCTGTGGTGACAGAAAAGGCGAGGCGCAATTTGGCGTTAGGCGAATCTTGGGCCACCACAGTACGATCTTCGGTGGTTCCTTGGCCTTCGTCCATATCTTGGAGATCCGAGAGGTTTTTGAAGATCTGGAGTGCTGCTGAACCACCTACTGCAGCTTGGTTCTGTGCCTGGTACAAGTTTCCTCCGGTTGCAGCAGCCTTTGCTTCGACTACCAGAAAAGGAAATCGAAGGCCAAGAGGTGTCACATGGGGGTCACTGATAAGGCTGGAGGTCTCTTGCAGGTCAACTAGAAATCTTCGTGCGATGCTACGGCCCTTTTTGGATACAAGGGCGTTTGCTAAGTTCTCATCGGACAAACCAACACATGTATCTGGACGTGGATCTTTGAGTTTGAATATGGGAATGGTTGGTTCAGCCGGGTTGATAGAGGGAGATTTATTAAGGTTGTCGGTGGTTGTGCTACCCGGTACGATCTGTTGTGACCGGTCTCGTTTTCGCGGGATGGTAGAAAGAGGGTTATAGACTGGAGGCTTCAGATCCTCACGCCAGTCTTAAGGAGTCAGCATGGTTGAGTGTTAGAGCAGTAGGGGGCCAGCTTACCTCGATTGCGCGCAATTTCGAGCCCATCGGGTTTTAGCTCGTCAATTGCCGTGTATAATGCTTCTGTCCATTCGGCTTCCCCTGACTTTTTCCGGGCCAGTTCTTTAGATTTGTTCCAGAGCTTCTCGGAGACCTTGTATAAGTTATCATCGTTGAAATCTAATGCACAGAAAACCTTATTATCTGTATGATGCTGGATGTCGATGGGAAGATCATCGTCAACAAATATTCGCACGCCGGAGAAGTCTGTAACGATAGTGCGCATCACTTAGCCTGGATGGGCTGCTGGACCGTGACCGTTGTGAGGAGCGGGTGGATGGGGAAAGCACCGGGATTTCTGGTATGCCGCTTATACTTTGCTCTGGAGCGATATCGAGACGCGTAATAAGAGAGACGGGGCGTGCGTTTTGGTCATGCTCCTTAAGAGCATCAATTGTAAGGCAAGCGGTTGTAGGAACGCGCTTGGAGGGGAGAGGCGAGCCAGAGCACGACCGCTTCATTTGTACCATTGCGCAGAGCGCAGTATGCAATGTTTCGTCAAATGTCAGGTGTTTCCCAACACAAGCGAAAGAGAGGATGACACGCCAAAGATGTTAATAGGGTGAACCAATTTGACGTGATGTACTACTGTGCTATTCGATGCGGCCAATTTTATTTCTTCCTTTTCCTTTGAGGAGGTGCTGCCGAATAGGCTAAGAATGTGAAGTTCGGCCCTTCTATAGGTAAGAACGATGATGTACTCCGTACAAGTGAAGGAACGGAGAACTTTCAATCCGCCGCGGACATAATCGCTGTACTCCACCCGAGGGGTAGGCATTTCTACTAGACAGTTTAGTTCGAACCATTCAGCACCCGATCTGACGCGACCATTCAACGTGTTCCCCCTTGCTCCCCTGCTTGCCGTTGCCTAGCATTATCCACCCCGAAATTCATGTCATCCGAGAAGCGAACATCTTTCGGCTAAACTACTGCACCAGATTACCTCCTTCCGCATCGTCAACCTCATATTTCGCGTCGTGGTTTGACCAGGATACAGAGTACTCGGTACTATATGCCCCTGCTTTGAAATTAGTCGATCGCTGGAGCAGAGAGTGGCCCTCGGATGGGAAGGCACCAGGGCTACTACTACCACCTTAGCAAGTCTTCAGATAGGCAAGAAATGTTTATGGCACTCCTGAAATACCTGGCCACTGGCTACCAGTACTCATCTCGAGTGGAATGGTTGGTCAAAATGGACTGGTCAAAATGGACCGGTCTCAAGTGGATGAATCAGCGGTGTTATAAAGGCATTTGATTAAGCATCCCTCAAACGTTGGGTTATGCTGTATTGACTGCTTTCTGTCACCCCGTCTCTTTTCCAAAGACAATTATGATTAGATGCAGAACAGATCTTCTGCTAATATAATATGTAGCTTTTTGTATTATAGTCGCCGTAGCATAATTCCCAAAACTGAAAACACCCAAGACCGCTGTTTAATTATTATACTTCTCTTGCTTCCAATGGTATCAAGCTCGTCGGCCCACCAGGAAATCCAAGCTCAAGGCCTCGCCGTCTTTCCTGGCGGCGCAGCATGTTCCCGCAAGGCCAGGTTTGACTCACTTCCTAAATCAATGCCTCCTTTAATCTCCTCCAAGCTCGCCCTGCGTCCACGCTGTACTCGGACCCCGAGGAGCAGGAACCCGGCAGCAGCAAGCAACCCAACGACAACTAGAGTCACAATCGCACCGATGACTCCTCCAACGGCAGGACTAATACCTTTGCGTCCGGAGGAAGAGGCTGCGCTACTACTCGGTCCGTCGTCTTCATCATCCAGGACACCAGGGCAGAATACAGTTGACGACGTCGAATCACACAGGAGACACCACTCCTGCGTCGAATTGAGCGAGAATGCCTGCATCTCAGCCTTAAATTCGCTATAGGGAACCTCGATGCTGCTGGGACTATGACCGAAAAGCGGGTAGGATTGGAACTCCGGTGATGTTGTTCCATTGCGCAGGAGGAACCTCACATAAAGCTGAGATGGGTCGGGATAGGTCGGAAACGATTGATTCTCCAAGCTAAAGAGCTCAAAGGTGAGCGAGGCCCCGAGCGCAGGTCGTCCATAGAATTTTCCATTTGCTGGGGACGCAAGTTGCACGAGGGAGGTAAGAGCGACAGCGGGCTCGTAGCCTCCGAAGACGAATGTCAATTTCCCACTGCTACCCCGGTAAAGAACATTGGTGTCGAATGCATCCAAGATACTTCCAGCCAGTGTCTGGCCTGCAATTGTGCGAATGGCACTGCTATCAATTGGACTTGACAAGGATGAATCTGCGTTGCCGTTTGTTGCAAAGGTATATTGATCGGCATACCAGCGCGCGAGCCTTATGTCCTCTTGGCTGACGCTGTGTAATAGTGTCTCGTTGTGCAAGAGCTGGTACTCTAAGAATTCGGAGACCGCGACGGAGTTCGCATAGTTGACTGAAGAGCGGTCAAAATCGCCCGACAGGGCCTGGATATAAAGACGGTTGTAGAGCGCGTCAGACTCCTGTATCATCTGCTGAGCTTCGCTGCTAGCCTGGTAGTCAGCATTGGCGATCTGATGCAGGAAGCAATTATCTTGGCCTGCCACTACGACCGACTGGGGGTCGTCCGAGCTCACGGTGACAATGGGTGGATATTGGTAGCCACCCATAGGAGCAGTTGCAAAGCTCCCATTGGCCATGAGATATGAAGGGTCGGGATATTGCACGTCATAAGTATCGTTGAGAGGTGGGTATAGCCCCTGCATAAAAGCCTGCGCGGACGCGATGACCGATGGATCGGTGGTAGACAGAATATCAAGATCTTCGTCTTCGAGCGCATACGTAGAGATGCTCTCAATTCTTGTACTCGGGCTGACGTCGGTCGAATGGATTGCCACATATCGGTCTCGGAAAGCAGACCCAGCTTCATACAGTGTGTTGGCACCATATGGTGTCAATATATTGGGACGAGGCAGGGCTGTCGGGACACGATCTCCGTATAGGGTGTAGGCGAATACCGCCCAAACTTGCTCTTTCAGGTCCTGAGCTGAAGCCTGAGTAGCTGCCTGCAGGATTGCCGCAAGAGCGACAAATTGGCGCGTAGAAAACATTGCGGGGCTTCTTAAAGTCGGCCTCTCATGAAAGTGAAGATTTTCAGTCGACACTATGAGTGAAGACTACCCAGCACAATCACGTATGCGCGAATGAGTTTCTATCAGCCAACAGTGGGAGGGCCCCAGATAAAAAGCATTGGCAGCACCGGTAGTTGCATCCTACGGAACCAGGTCAAATAGGGGAACGCTGAACCTGCGGGGAGTGCCCATGGAATATAGGGCGACGAGGGTCCTAGAGGTGTCAAACTCAAGGACCGGTCCGTGTCTGGACTCATTCAATGGCCGGTTAACGTCTGGTACAGACCACGGACGTAACGGCGCAATCATCTTGCATACATTCAAGAACCATGGGAATTGCCTTTGTCCGTCCGACACTCAGAGCTGAGCTGCTTTAAAATATACTCAGTACTATGTCTGCAGTCATAAGTATGCCTACAAATGCCATAAAGACAGGTATTATAAGACTGTAGTGATAGACGTGTCTATCTACTGTCACCTGTTGGCATCCTCGGGGAAGGGCTCGTTTTGCAGATGCCAATGTACCAGTCTCCAAGTATCCTGAAAATTTAGCTAGAGCACGTCAGTGTGTTGCAATGGTTAATAGTAGAGGTCTAGAAAGAGATGGGAGGTAGTCTATGACGCATGGATAAAGTAGCATTGGACGGAAGTAACCTTGGATGAATGTTACCACTGAGGGGTTGGATAACGATCAAATGATACACTAGGGACGAATTTGTATTCGCGGAGTGAAGCCTAATCCGGATGAAGGGCTGATGGACAAAAGAGTGGTGGAAGAAGAGAAGGAGTAACAGTAGAATCATGAGTATACAGAGAGAGAAGTGGAGGATCAGGCACCCAGGCAGACAAGAGAATGGGTTTCCGAAAGAGGAAAGGCAGGGAAGACGGTCGGGGAAACACAACAGAAGTACTACAACAGACCTGGGAATGACCAAACAGACATCATTGGATATGTTGTCTTCTATCATAGTCAAAGAAAGATATGGATAGAATTTCAAGAGAAATATAGATCTTCATATCAAGCTAGTAAACTATCTACAATGTGAGTATCCCCAGGAATAATATGGAGCTGGAATCCACACCCCCAGCCGAGTGCCCCGACCGACCGGGCGGCGGAGAGGGAAAAAGTAGGAAAAATCTGAGGGGGCGATTCTCAACCTAACACTTCCCAAAAGCCCTACGCCTGCGCCCTACCCCTAAGCCCTCATTTCTGCTCTTGGAAGTCAACGCCTATCCCTTCCATCAGGAATTGTTCCTATCATGGTCGACACGAGAGGTACAGGCCCGTCTCTCGACGAGGCGGCCTCGTCTGAGTTGCCTGTTCCCTCCGTGACCGATTCCGCCGCTCATGGTGAGTTCTCCTGCGCGCCGTTTGAAGGAGTCTCTCTGCTCCCGCTGGCCCCGGCACCTCCCTGGGCAGACTGTCTTCGAACCAGACACCCTGGGGCCAGTCTCTTGCGGTGATCAAGACTTTATGTATGCTCTGTTTGTTTCTATTCACAGGGTTGACGTGAATTTACGGCAGTTTCCCCCAAAATGTCTCACCCTCTCGAGGAAGATGACGGCTCCCTCTCGCCGCCAGCTTCTAAGAAACGCCGTCTCGAATCCGAGCCAGCTGACCTTTCACTACCACCTCCACCGACCGCATTAACTGCAGACCAAGTCCCGGGAAATCAGATTGAAGAAGAATTGGCATCTGCACTAGGCTCTGGTGTTGTCGACCCTGTGGACCACCCCGTGGACCGTCCTTTAGACACGCCCGCTCCCATCGAAGGATCTGCAGAAAGCGCGGTGCCCCAACCAGAAAGCAGTGCTGATATTGATTCGGACATGGCTACTGTGATCTCAAGCATCATGAATCACGCAGAGCGAGTGGAGGAGCAGTGTGTGTTAGGCCAGCAACAACTGGCGGAGACGTCCAGCGCGTCGCCTCCGAAGGGTATGGTGTTCGTCAAAGCCAACTCGCACCTGAAGATCCAGAGTTTGCCCATTCTTGACAATTTGGTAAGTTGCGACTCACTTCGCGTGTCTTTGCTTACAGGATTCTAACGCCCGATGTCTCTAGTCAACCCAGATTCTGTCGCTGCTAGCCAAGTCCTCGTATCAGGAAATCACCTCCTTCGTTTCCGAACCCGAGACCGAGAGTGGCCAGGCCTATGCCACCATGCGATCGCTGTTTGATCATACGAAAAAAGTTTACTCGAGCAAAAAGTCATTTCTTTCGCCTACAGAGCTGGAGCTCACCGAATCCTCCCAGATCGATATTATTCGCAAAGCCAATCTAGCCTCCTTTGTTTCTAGTATTTTTGGCACGCAGGAGATTGGTTTTTCGGAACTGAACGATAATTTCCTCGATGTGTTTGTTCCCGAAGGTGGCCGTCTACTCAAGGTGCAGGGTGCCTTGTTCCTGGAACTCAAGACCCAGGCGTTCATCGCATCGATGAATAATTCGGAAAGAACCCGAACTGAGCTTCTTTACGACCTGTTTCCCGATGAGCTGGAGCAACAGCTGCTTGATCGGCGTCCAGGGACTCGTCAGCTGGCTCCCAGTGAAGCGGACTTTGTCAAGCGGGCCGGTTCGCGCCGTGACATTCTGCTGAGCGACGTCAACAACGAGGAAGCCATGAAGGCCTTGCCGGATAAGTACCACTGGGAGGATTTTCTTCGGGACCTGAGCTCCTACATCACCAAGAACTTTGATACCATCAGCAACCAACAGGTCTGAATCCCCATCAGCCCTCTTTGCACGTGCTCGCACTAACGATGAGCCAGACGAAAAAGACCGCCAAGGGTCGACAACCATCCTCATCCGACGGGGATTCACAACCGTCCAATGCTCCCTTGCAGGGCCAGTTTCCGGTTTCAACCCAGCCACCTGATGTTCCCGTTGATAGAAACATGCACGGCGACTTGGTTGCGCGTGCGGCTCGTGCGGCGCAAATTGCTCTGCAAGGCCACGGCTTGAGACGTTCCCAGCAGCAGCAGGCCCAACAGAACCAGCAGCAGCAACCGTCGCAGCAGCAACCACAGCAGCACCAACAACAGCATCAGATGCATCAACCCCAGCAACTTCAGCAGCAACCCCCTCAACATGCGCCGCAGCAGGGGGGTCAGATCCTGCATGGCTATTCTGCTGCCCAGCCCACGGGTCAGATGCAGCATCAGCAGACTCATCAGCAGCCGTATCACCATAGTCCCGCTCCGTCTGGCTATCAGCAACCGCCCGGCCAACTAACCTTCCAGCAAAGCCCTCTCCAGGCGAACTTTCAGCAATACAACCATGTGACGCCTGCTTCGATTCCGCGACCAAACTCAGCCGCAGCCAACCATGGCTATATGCCGGGGATACCACACTACTCGCAGTCGCAGCCGACTCAGGTACTCTACGAGCGCGCGCGCATGGCGGCATCTGCCAAGTCGTCGCCTAGCAGCCGCAAGTCTGGGTTGCCCAGCCAGCGTCGACCGTGGACGACGGAGGAGGAGAACGCATTGATGGCCGGGCTGGACCGGGTTAAGGGCCCGCACTGGAGTCAGATACTTGCCATGTTTGGCCCGGGAGGCACCATCAGCGAAGCGCTGAAGGACCGCAACCAGGTTCAACTGAAGGACAAGGCGCGAAACCTGAAGCTGTTCTTCCTCAAGAGTGGCATTGAAGTACCGTATTACCTGAAGTTTGTGACGGGAGAGCTAAAGACGCGTGCGCCCGCGCAGGCAGCCAAACGCGAGGCCCGCGAACGGCAGAAGAAGCAGGGCGAAGAGGACAAGGCGCATGTCGAAGGCATCAAGGGCATGATGGCGCTTGCCGGTGCGCATGCGCAGCCTGTTGGACTGGCACATGGCCACGATATGTCGGCGTCGCCAATGCCACCGGATGCTGGAGCGCATGCGGCGTTTGACCAGACAGCCGAGCAGAACCTGATGCAGACGCTGGGCCAGGAGGTACATGGTGAAGCTTTTGGACAGCATCACCACCATCATCACCATCACCAGCATCATCCGCATCATACCCACCATCAAGACCATGTTGATCCCAACATGCATCTTGGACAATAAAGTGTCCGTCATGGCTTCTGTCTATGCTTCTGCTTAATTCCCATCTCATTCTTCTTTGCTATTTCTCCACATGTATCAAATGTGTTCTATGTTTCCTTTTGCGACGTCTATTCTAGCGATTATGTTGATTACCGATGTGACTGTCCGGGGGAGTTGATTGGGGGAGTCTGCTTTGCTTGCTGGGGAGACGAACGGCCATGTAGAGTTGGGGCTGTGTACCAACATTATTCATTTTCGTAATTGCGAGGCAGCATTGGGGATCTAATGCAAGACTGTACTTTATGAATTCACTATTTGGCCATTATCAAGCAGAGATTGTTGTAGATTTAGCCAGAAAGAAACACTACTATAGCAGCAGAATCGGGCCGACCGCAGACAAGAGAGAGACAGAGAGAGAGAGGGAGGGAGACGAATGGCTCTCCGCTCCGGCAGCGCGACCCAGCCAGTCGACTCTCCGCCATCCCATCTTCCCAAGTCACATTCATTCTTCGTCTTCCTCCCACAACCCCCCCTGCAGCTTATTCCCTTGTACTGGTAACTCAGAACCAGCGCAACACCGCCATCCCGGCTCATTGTCTGACCGCCGACGCGCTCCTTCATTCACTATTGGACTAGTTCTGGCCGGCCCTCCCTTGCTCGCCAGCCACCAACCACCAGTCACCACTACCACCACTCACCTTCATTCACTATTAACACTACCACCATGGCCGACTCATCGGCTTCGCAACCTCCCCCTCCAGCTGCTGCCCCTGCTTCCGCCTCGGCTCCAGCTCCAGCTCCAGCTCCTCCAGCATCGCAAGATTCCTCCTCCGCGACTGTCGTCCCCAAACAAGAACCAGATACCGCTGACAACACCCTGGATGCGTCTATCGAACAAGACGTCGACATAAACACAAACAACACCGCCAACATGCCGAACCAGAATCCCGCTGGCGATGACGCCGCCGCCGCCGCCGGAAACTCCATCCCCGCGCCCACCTCCGTGGATGCTCTGGCGGCCGCCGCAGCACCTGCCAAGAAAGAAACCAGCTTGCGGGAGTTCATGGGCAAGATGGACGAATATGCGCCGATTGTAAGATTCCTTGCCCTCTCCAGCTGGATTCCATCTTATATCACTTTTTCTCTCCACTACCACCCTCAGTTACTTCCACCCCATATTTCTATTCCATGTCTTTCTAACACGGATATCTTTAGATCCCCGACGCCGTCACAGCCCACTATCTCACTCTTGCCGGTCTTCCACCTCCGGGTAACGGCCCCAACCAAACACCGCCTCACCTCGCCCGTCTTCTCGCTCTCGCAACCCAGAAATTTATCGCCGACATCGCTGCCGACTCGTACCAGTACGCGCGCATTCGCGCCTCCAACAGCTCCTCTGCCAGTAACCCCATGGGCAGTTTGAACGCCGCCTCAGGCTTGAACATGCCCGCCGGCGCTGCGGGTGTGGGGTCCGCCGGTGCTGCGACCGGAGTATCAGGCGGCGATGCAGGAAAGGGCAAAGCGGGCACCCATCTCGGAATCCAGAGACCCGGGTTTGGAGGTGGCGGTTCTGGAGGTTCCGGACAGGGACGGACGGTGCTTACGATGGAGGACTTGGGTATGGCGGTGTCGGAGTACGGTGTCAGTGTTAAGAGGGGGGAGTTCTATCGGTGATTTTCTTCCCTTTTCCACCTTGGGTATGCTTGGGGGGTTGGTTGTTCGTTGCAAACATGCTGAATGTTTATGGGCATGGGCATGGGGATATGGGTAGATCGGGGACGGGATGGGATGTGCTGTTTTACTTACTTTTTCTTTCTCCTTTGCTTGCTGGCGTAAAATACTGGGCAACGGCCGAACGATATCCTGCATGTGGGCCGAGTTTGAAATATACAAAAGGCGTTCAGGGCGGAGTTATCAGATACGATATGGTAGGAAGGGCGGCACACGCAAAAAAAAAGGAAGACAATAACTAAGAGAATAATAGAAGCGACTTGATGTTCTGTGTTGAGAAGTCCATTGACCTGTTGATTTTATGGTCCGTCTAGTAGTTTACATGCAACACGTAGATATACATTGGTGGAAAAATAGCAGTAAGGAACTGGATATAACGCCCGAGATATAAGAAAAGAACCTAGCCATGCAATATGAAATCACCACCTGTGTGCCCATCTGCCTTGTCTGTCTGTCTGTCTGCCTGCCTGATATTCCTCTTATGCTGACAATTCAGCTACACGCAGAAGGGACTCAGTAGAGACACCCGCTGCACTGCATATAGAATAAAACAGACCACCCAGCCAGCCAGCCAGACAAACACACAACCCGAAAAGCAATCATTTGTTCTTCGACTGCTTATACGTGAACCTCTTCCGAGTCCTACCAAAACCAATCAGTTAGCAGAAAGTCCATCATCATACACCAATCAATATCCCATTCCACCAAATATTCTTCTTTCCTTTCAACCTTCAAATCCTCCAAGTTCACCACATTTCCTATATCCCACTCCAAACCCCCCAGGCGAAAAAGAAAAAAAAAAGAAGAGACTTGGATAGGGAAAAAACTCACGCAACAAACTCCCCCAACTTCCTGCCGACCATCTCCTCCGTGATCACAACATCCTGATAAATCTTCCCATTGTGGACCTGGAACTTCAATCCCACGAAGTTAGGCAGGATCGTGGCGCCGCGCTTCTGCGTCTTGATCGGTGGTGTTCCTGGCGGAGCGGGGAGTTTGCGGGGGAGAGGGAGACTATCATAGCTTTTATTAGTATTTTATTTCCAATTTCCAGTAGAGGATGTGTCGAGTAGCGGTTGCAATTGATATGTGGCGATATTGTATAGGCATTGGGTAGTGATGTGCCCTTCGTGAAAGGTAGGAAAGGAAAGGGAATAAATGCGACGACGTACGGGACGATGTTCGGGCCTGTAGGTATGCAGGTTAGATGGATTCAATTTCTCCAGTGATTTAAAATAGGGACTTCGATGGGGTATTCTCACCCTTCCAGACCGAGCGGGAGAAGAGAGCTCGCGTGGGAAACATTTTGGTTTTTGTGGTGTTGGGCTTTGGCTGATGGGCGAGATGCGGACCGGCGGGTTTGCGATGATCGATTGGGATGGGTTTGAGATGGAGCGGAGGGCGGATTATGTAAGATTTTCTTCTTGCTATGGGGACTTGGCTATGAATTTATTGACATTCTATAAACTGACGAGCTCTTCATGGTTTTTGGATTCTTTGTATCTTGAGCATATCAACATATTTATTAGATTTATACATAATCTTATATGCATCGTAAGAGAAAATAATATGGATGTGAACTGGTGGAAAGGTAAAGAGCAAATGCGGTAGTATCCATTTCTACTCCGTACATGACATCGCGAATCCACTCTGCATGAGACAAAAAGAAAAAATGAATCATTCAGATAGCATGTCCTGGTTTCGATCCAGGGACCTCCGGGTTATGAGCCCGGCGCTCTTCCCCTGAGCTAACATGCTGGGTTTGTTGATATGAGCTGTGTCTTTATTATTATGAATGAGATATACATGGATGAACGTGTGATTGTTTTAAGTTTCAATGTGCGGCTCTTCACGTGATATCGGATGTTCCTGGTATAAGGCTACAAGCAAATGTGTCCCCCCCCATTCCTGGGACATTTAAATCATATTTGCTGTTTGCGACTTCTATAGTAGACTATATTTTCTTCTTGGTGGGGTGTTTGCATATAGGTTATGGTGGATTTCAATAGCGGTACCAGGTCAGTATACACATCCTGTGTGGAGAAAGAAGAGCTACCGCATAGATAAAAAGGAAGCATTCCTTCATCGGAATAAGTTCCAAGTTTCTGGCATCTCATATGATCATGTGGTCCCCTCACCATTGGAAGATTGCCAACTCATCCGTAACACTAGCAAGTGATGTAGGCATGTGCTATCACGTATCAGTGGAGACCTCGTATAGATAACCCTGCACAAGTAGCAACTTCTTGCCAAGACAGCCTCATGCTGAGTTACAATCTGAACGACCGCTCTGCCACAGTCACTCACCTGAGTACTGTATGGCAATCTTGATATTAGCCATGGTCCCTTCCGTGATGTGAGTCCAACCGTTCGTTCGCCCCGGTGTGGGCTGAGAAAGCATGTGAGGGAATCCTTCGATAAACAGGGTCTGATAGCCTCGTGACTTGCCTATGGCAAGGCTGATCTGCATATACTACGATGATCTAGCGAGAGTCTCTGGGTTGTCGTTGTCTGGCATTTCGTGAGGTCTTCGCGGTCTAACACTGGGAATACTAGAATATGGGACATATACCTTTCTACAGAAAGTTAACCGTGCAAAGCGCTACACCATGATATATACTTTCCTTGCGCTTGAGTTTTCATTCGAAAATGCCCTGTACTAATAGAGAGACTTTCCACAAGGTCAGGATGTAAGTCATCTTGCTAGTATAGAGTTCCCAAGAGTTGACAGAGTCAGATCTATATCTTCGAGGGGAAAGCCTAGAGTCTGCACAGGAGCAGACCCTAACCCATAAATCACAAGTGAATAGAAACCCTGCATATAGGATTAGTGTGCTGTTGAGTTGTCTTGGCGAGAGAGAAGAGATGTGAAAAAAGAAAAAAAGAATCATATAGCATGTCCTGGTTTCGATCCAGGGACCTCCGGGTTATGAGCCCGGCGCTCTTCCCCTGAGCTAACATGCTTGGTTGGATGAATAATGCCTCTGTCTTTGACATTATTAACCTAAGCATACGCACTAATCTTTACGCCACTCAGCCCGGCACACAAGTCCTATGCTGCGAGTCTGATTATGCCTCAAGGATACTCAATATCAATAGTTGATGTACATTTGTATATTCGCTAACACCAAATTGCTTCATATCGCATCATCCAAATCGCCAGCGACTTTCGGATGCTTGGCCTGCATATCGTACACTTACTCGCCGGCAAGTCCGGTCAGGATTTTGATCAAGCTCCGGATCCCTTCCAGCACATTCTCGTCCGGCCCTTGACCTGGTGTCCAACTGGCGTGGGCAAAATCGATCAGGCGAAGGTCATGCACCTTTGGAGGATCCTCATCCTCATCATCTTCTAAATCTCCCAGGTCTCCCAACTCAGCCATTTCTGCTATCTCGGGGTCGATATTGATATTGATTGCTTGGTGGGATTTGGTTCCCTGACCGACCGGTATATCAACCACCTGGATTGACCCGCCCTGCTGAAGGTGGAATTCCATGTCTTCCTCTTCCTCTTCTTCTTCGTCCTCGGACTCACCCCGGTCAGGCCGGGGCTTCTGTTCCTCTGCAAGCGCATGTTCCATCGCTTCTGGATCTCCCTCGTATACAATCAAAACACTTGAAGAATACATCCGGCTTTCCTCTGACTCCAACACATGCTGTACCTTCTTCAGTTCGTCCGCCAATCTCTGGGCGACCAACTGGGAACGGTCAACGGCCCCAGCTTTAGCCCCAGCGAGGAATTTTTGAAACCCTTCTATAACAGTGTCCTCATTGAGAGACCGTCCATACCACTTGTCGTAGCGCTTATATCCGTCTTTTTCGATGACCTCACCCCGCGCACCTGCAGAACCTTCGTATTTCGTAGCATATGGATCGGTCTTACTTCCTTCGTCGCTTTCTCCACTCACGCCTGTCCAGACCTTCATCCCGGCAATCCGGAACCCCAGTTTCGAGCTTGTCGTTTCTTGGGATACAGCATCTAGCTTCGCTCGCTTCTGAGGGGGCGCATCATCAGCCCATAGCCTTGCGCCCAGCTTCACGTCCAACACATTCGGCCGCTTGAATCCAGAAGCCACGTTTTCCAGAACAATAGATATTCCTGTCTCCAGCTTTTTTCCGTTCGAAGGAACCCATGGTAGATCCTGCGCGGTACTCGTCGATCCCGAGGCTGCCGCGCTGGGCTGTGCTGTTCCGGTCGCGCTCGGAGTGCCCGATGTCGAGGAGTAGTCTGATCCGGGGAGGACAATCGCACCGGACTGCTGAGCAGCTTCGATGGCAGAGTACTGCTGCTGGTCGGCAGAAGTTAAAGTCCCTATGTATGTAGGAATAAACTCTCTAAATTCCGGGTGGAGGGCGCTAGACTCGTAGAAGGCGACTTCTTCGGGGGTGCAGGGCTTTGCGATAAAGGAGCCGGACAGAGTGCATTGGACACCGTCGCTGTTTTGTTGGCACAGCGTCAGTTACCTGTTAATGCCTCGTATACCGAGCAAATGAACATTGGTTGGGGAAGGGGAGAAAATGGGAGTGCTGGCCATGAAGCATCTCGTATCTTGCGGCAAGGGCGGAGAGGCAGAACTTACTGGCCAGCCGCGGCATGGTCAAAAGCGACAAAGCTGTCGGTGTCCAGTTTCTGGGTTTTCAAGCTGTCCGACCGCGACGAAGACATGTTTTGAGTTTCCGAAGAACTATGGGGATTATTCACTGTCCAACAGAGACCGTTGGATTCTAGACGGCATTCCGCATGAGTTGAGTCACGGGCGATGAGAACTGGAAGCGATGCGGAAGGGCGCAGGACGAGTCGGGTTAAGAGAGAAAAAAAAATATGTATATAGTATATATATTCAGGCAACTGCCGGAGAAGAGAAAAGGAGGGAAAGGAGGCAATCAAACAAAGGAGAGAGTAAATTCGGTCGACAGGGCAAACAAAGGGTTGGCAGAAAAAAGGAGGGACAAGCCACAGGAGGTGGTGGTGGTGAAAAGAAGTGGTGGAAGTTGCTGGTTTTGTTCCGAGCTGAAGTGACGTGCAACCGCGGAGAATCATGCAAGCATCCGCTCTCTCTCTCGCGCTGGACAATGGACTGACCTTCCAAGGGAACACCAGGCGGCCCGAGCAAACCTGCACCGCCCAGGGATTCCCGAGATGAACTCCAAGAAATGGCGGTATTAGAAATGTAATCACCCGAGAAGGCTCGAGTGCATCCCAGAGGAAGTATAATATCAGGCGCTATGATGCCGCACGCCGGCGATCATTCGCTGGAGGTGCTTCTGTATACTTCCTCGTTCCACTGGAATTCACCCGCAGTTTGCTGCGCAGATTACCAATGACTAGCACGTCAGCTTATACTGGTGCCGGGTTTCATTCAGCCTTCTTAGATATGGTGCCATAGAGGGTCATTGTTTAATTCACTCATTCTTCCTTGACTAATTCCATTACATCGTGGTGGTGAGACATCTGCATGTTGCATAATGATAGGAGTCTATGTACGAAAGCTATATGTAATCCATAGGCGGCCCTGGAAAATCAACTGGCGCTGAGTTTATCAGAGCCGGTTACACAGGCAAGGCTGTATGTTCAAGTTACCATCTTTCCTCTCCCCTCTCTGGCCCTCTCATTGCATACTGTTGCGCTTTCATCTCCCGCCGCAATTTCTCACAACTTTCCTCAACCCCAAACCGGACCCGCGCTGGGGCTTTTCCTGCTGTATTGATCTGTATCATCGAGGCTCCCGCCTCTGTCAACTTACCTATGAAAGCAGCAAGGGCTTGCGCCAGACGTTTGGCGTGTAGGGGCTCGACCTGACCTGTAAATTCATCCACCCCAGGGCGAACCACCCCTCGCGTAATCTCATGCAAAGGGGTATTGCCTTGGTGATTGCGCGAATTCACATCTGCACCCCGCTAACTAGGCTGCCGAGCTGCCTCAATGGCTGCCTTGTCATTGACTCCTATCTGTTCCAGCAGCCGGCTCAGCAGATGCGGGCTCAGACACTCGGAATTCTGACATGCGCGAGTCAGTTGATGCAATAGAATACATCTCTCGGGGTTACCGACGCGGGCATCTGCTCCATGCGCTAGCTACAACTTGAGTAGCGGGGTGAGGGAGCCATTGATATTGGCATGAGGCTGGATAGCTTGACTTGTAGCAGGGCTTTCCTAGTAATGGGGAACATTCATCGTCTTCTGAGTTGGTCTCTAGCAACATCTTGCGGCTGAAGCCATGATCCCGGGTTAAAGCCCGAAGCCCGAAGCAGTGAGAGTTGAGCCCAGTCATTCTTACATTCCACCATCGTTGCTGGCATCCCCAATACCCCGTCAAGGTGTAAGTAGCCTCCGTCTTTCAGCACAAGCTCGCAATATGCAGCGGCTTGGATCTGTTTATACTTCAAACGAACCGACATATGCCTCCACACCCGGCCTTGATGCATATCACCTTCGTTAGCAACCAGCAGCAGAGCCATCTCATAGCTAGCACGGCAAACAGCTACCCCAAGTAAGGTCCTCATGAGTGTCATCTCCGCCTCTCCATCACCGATGCCCAAATTTTACCAATTGTAGGAACTATCCAATGCGACTACTTGACCGGACAGCAACACTTCTGCTCCAGTAACCACCGAATAAACGTTTGATGTCTTCCCCGTTACACTGTATCCTCTCCTTCCACGCGTCTTCTTTACCTTGGTCAATTTATACGACATTTACTTTCGTACTGATCTTGGTAATGACGTTAATGATAGCCTGGGGGTAGCCAAAGCCAAAACAGAATCAAAAATAGCCCACTGTA
>NT_166533.1:1064144-1185733 GCF_000002855.4 Aspergillus niger
GTATTTCTATCACGTTCGATCCTTTCATCATCGGCTGTGAAGCATCTACGGTCAATGAATCGCTTCTTCAAATATCTCGAGTGCAAGGTTTCACGGTGTTCCCCGTGCAACTTCCGAGTTCCATCTTCCACACAGCCAGAGTACCCCTCCAGATTTTATCTCTCTATTTTGTCTTCCCTCACTTTCCTTCATCCCCTCATCCTCTCCTAAAGAGCGTTCCCTTATTCTCCGCCTCACCTCAGTGGTCTGCTAACATCATTACTGTACTCACGATGTCAGACTCTCAGGATCCAGCAGATACTGTCAAAGAACTTCCTCTTCGCCCAGCTGCATCGAAAACCATCAACTATCCTCAGCAGACGGACCCGTTACCAGAAACCTCAGAAGATAAACAGGACTCGACCCCCAACAGTCCTAAATCTCAGTCACCCGAGGAGTTACCTATTGAAATTGACCAGGCTAAGAAGAAAAAGAAGAAGAGCAAGGCGCGCCCCAAGAGTAAGCGTGGAAAGGTGAGACTACTTACGAATGCGAAGAATTGCAGCCAGACTGAATTCTACAGAACAAGCCTACCGGTTTCGAAGAGTACTATGTCGACGCACCCATTACCCCCGAGGAATTTAGCGCTGAAAAGGAGCTCTACAATGTGTATGTTCCCAACACCCAACGTATAGCACCCGCTGACCGGCATTGGCGTGAAGCTCGCGACCTCTCACCCAGTAAGTCTTGCCACCTTATGGTTCTGGCTCTCATACTGACCAGTCCCAGCCGAATTGAGGACGCTCTCTTACGCTACCAAAAGAATCGTCGTCTGGAGTCAGACAGACGAGATGTTTTCCTGAAATATCTGGCATATGGAGGGGTGAACGTCGGTCAGAGGATGTTCGGGGGCTTGGATGGCCGTGACCTCCAGCAACTGGACAGCGAACAGATCCTACAAGCACGAGCAATGACTAGCGTAGGCAAGGACAAATCTAATCTTGCTGTTGATTTTGATGCAGTGGTTCGCGGCTTTCTGTAGGAGCTACACACGCCGTGAAACTGCGTTTGACTAACTCACAATAGGACTTCCTTCTTTCCATACTATTTTAACCCCGACACCGAAGATATGATTAAGCTAGCGACAGTCACCATTCGGAACTTTCTATCCTACCTCCTCTATCATGATGTATGCCCGGAGTACAACGATAACATCGACCAGGCCAGGACGTCGTGCGATATAGCTACAAGGGAGCTGTGGAACAACCAGCAACTCATGGCCAAAGGCCCTGGTGACTTCAACTCGTGCTGTTCCTTGCTTTTCGGTGGAGAGCTGCATGACACATATACGGAGGACAATCAGTGGAGAAACTCCAAGGATGATGCGCCTCGCCTGACCACTGAGATAGCCCGCAAAATCGTCAAGTTTGCCCTGGCCGGCGCGGGCGAGAATCGCCATGCCCTCCGGTTCCAGGAACTGACTGAGAATAAAACGCTGTGCGCAGTGCGTATCGAGGATATTGATGGGTTTGAGATTACCGCTGTTCACCACCCCGGCGAAGTCGTCCGCGAGTTCTACCAGACGCACGCCCCGGATCTTGTCCCCGTCGGAAAGCTGCTAGCAAGGACTTACCGAGATCCAGGTATGCCTGATTATGATCGCAGCCCGGAGGAGCGAGTGGCACAGCCGGAAAGGAACTTTGAATTATTCATGGAGGGCAATCTACTTCAGTACTGCTACCCGGGAATGAAAGTAATCGCTCCGGTATGGGAGCTGAATTGTGGATTCCATTATTTCGAGGATGCGTATAGAACGTATGGCTCCAATTACACCCCTCTCGTGAATGACTTGATGCTAGGATGGAAAGAGCCGAGGGATCTAGCCAAAGCAGAGAGCAAAGCAGAGAGCAAAGCAGAGAGCGATGGGGAGGATGACTCGTCTGTTACTCTGTGAGCATCTCCAGAGACGACCTGTCCCGTCATTCGATTCCTAGGATTTTAACAGCTACTATCACGCATTGTTATTTTAGTCATCTTCATTTCTAGATAGTCGAAACAAACATTCTATTGAAACAAGTACTCATAGCATGTGCTACCAGCTCAGGGCTTCAGCATCGACTTGCCGGTGGTCTTTCTACCCTCCAGATCGGTGTGAGCCTGAGCAACCTCCTCCAAGGGGTAAACCTTGTGGACCTTGGCCTTGAGGTTGTTAGACAGGAGAAGCGAGAACAGCTCATTGACGTAGAACTCGAACTCCTCACGGGTTTCAATGTAGCCGAAGAGCTGAGGCCGAGCGACCTTGACACACTTGGGGGAGAGTTTCCTATACGACCAACCGATCAGCATCGCACCTCACACCACAAACAAAGAGTAAAAAAAGAATAAGAAAAAACTTACTGCAACGGCAAAGGCGGCACCGGGCCACTAGCATTTCCAAACCAAACAATAGTACCCTTGCGCTTAACGCTCTCCAAGCTTCCCTCCCAAGTATCCTTACCAACCGAGTCAAAGACAACATCAACTCCCTTTCCACCCGTAATCTCCTTCACCTGCTTCACCCAATCCTTGCCCTCCTCACTGCGGTAATCGATCACCACATCAGCACCCAGGCTCTTCGCCAGCTGGCACTTCTCAGGGCCACCAGCCGTTCCGATGACCTTAGCACCAATGGACTTCAGCACCTGCGTCATCAGGGTTCCCGCCCCGCCAGCCGCAGCATGCACCAACACCCACTCATCCTTCTGCACGGGATACGTCTCCTTCACCAACGTGATGACCGTCAATCCACTCAGGAATGATGCCATCAGGTTCTCATCTGTGATTCCATCGGGGATCTTGACCGTCTTGGCCATCGGCACCGCCGTGTACTCGGCATATCCGCCAGTGCTGAGCCAGGCCACCCGATCTCCAACCTGGAAGTTGTAGGGGTTGGGACCGTCGCCCAGAGCGACAATGGTACCGGCACCCTCGCGACCGAGAATCTCCGGCTTTGCGGAGGGGTAGAGGCCTGTGCGGAAATACGTGTCGATGTAGTTGATGCCAGAGATGTTATTCTTCACGAGGACTTGGCCTTCCTTGGGCGTGGGGACAGGGTGGTTGGGCTTGAACTCGAGGACCTCGGGGCCACCGAGCTTCTCGACTAAGACGGCCTTCATGGTTTGGGGGACGGACATGGTGGTGAGGTTGCGGATGGGAGATGCGATGGTGGGGTGGAGGTGTGCGTTGATTGCGGAGAGTCGTTGAATCGCTGGGGGAGACAGGGTTGAGGTAGTAGTAGAAATGGATGGGATAGAGGATCGGATAAGACGAGGAAAGACGCGATGGAGGGGCATTGGATGATGGGGGGTATTTCTAGTTGTTCAATGAGGGGTGGGACAGCAGGTGGGTTAAGTATATCCGGATAATCGGGTGTGGAGAGGTGGAAGTTCTCCCCGGCTACGATTTACGGAGCTGGACGGTCTTGCTGGTTGGTTTTTGCCGAAAGTGGACCGCAATGTGAGGCAGTCGATTCCCGTCATTTGAAGCTTGATTTTCTGCGCTTCTTCCCCGCAGTTCTTCATTATTCTGCGTTGCGCTTGCGGATACTGGGTGAGGATGTCCGACGCCTCCGCACTGTATCACCGTGATATGAAGCAGTGTTTTTGATCGCTCTTTGCCTACTATGATTTTTGATATTGGCCGTTTCAGCTCTTCAGCGACTCTCTTCCTACGCTCTGGTGATATTTCCAGAGTCATAGAATGGCCACCTCTTCATCCGACGGAGTGACGCCATCGGCTGCAAGTCCGAACCGTCGGGAACATAGCTGACTAATGTCGGCTTCCTGCCGACGGACCGTGCCGTGCACAGCTGAGTCATTAGTTGCATAATGTCATTTTCCCCTCCAATGCATAACATCCCGATCGGGATATACTCTCGTGCTTCTCCAGAAGCATTTCGGATTGTTGTCATCCTTCATCCATTGGGCCTTCATCCTCTTCATCCCTTCCGCGGACAACTTCAATATGCATTATCTAGTTCAGCCAGACAACTCAGCCCCCCTGTGTCACCGCCTCGCTATGCATATTGCCACCGTTTGCTCTCTTTCACCGTCTTTCCCACTGATGTCATCCCAGTGTCCCTTCCAACAATGAATCGTATATCATTGGAAGCCACTGATCTTCCCAGCATCATCGGCCAGGGGGTATGCAGCTCATCCCAAAAGGTGGCACCAGTAGCTGATGACGCCCAATGTGCCGAGTTGCCCGGTATCCCTTGAGCGGAGGCTGTGTGGCTTTGCCAAAAAGCGTGTCAGGCTCACGACCTGCTGTGCCTGCTGTATACTAGACCAACAGCTATCCACGCCAATACTCGAAAGTGGCGCCTTTCCCGCAGACTAAAATCTCTTTCGCCCATCAGCGTACCTAATCGGTCGACGGAAAGCGGGGATGGCGAATGAATGAATGTGCCAGCACAGGTTGTCCCACAGTCTGACAGACCACACTTGACCTCACCTGCATAGAAATGGGATGGTTTCATGAGCGACTCCTTGTTGACATGGCTCAAGGAGAACCATTCGTTCCCAACGCTTGACGTCTGGCCACGATCGCCATGTTTCAGGGCTAGCGGGATTGATTCGTTGCCTGTTAACGCCCAATGTCTGAGCCCAGGCCCTGATAGGGCCACCATCCCCGGAGAGGCGCTGCCCGACCAGGTTTCCCATTGGGGTCTGTCTACTTTATATAGCCTCTCGAGAAATCTCTTCGCAACTCTCCAAATTTCTGGGGTGTGTACATCAGAAACTAACCTCTCTGTCGCTTAATACCTAATTCTAGCCGCTCGCAAAAGGACCCCCAGGCCATCTGACTGTCTCATCTGCGAGTTGATTGACTGTTTTTTGTTCCATTTGGATCACTCCCGTGCCAATTGCTGTTTGCAGAACACCCTTGTGTGTGTCTGCTATTTTCTTGCTCATTATTTCGAGACCCTTTCTCGAGTGAGTCCGATGCTCGACGGATATATGATGCCAACTGCCCGGAAAGTATTTCTGATCCACCGTACCACCGCAGGATAGCCCCCAGGACCGAATACTTTTCCGTTGGAGCTTTGCTTTTCTTTGCTAAAAGTTCTTTGTTCTTCTGTTTCTATTACCAATGTATTCTACCTCCAAGATGAGCTTGCGCTGGCGCAAGAAGACCCACTGGCCGCCTTCGCCATGTGTGGAAGACGAAGTTGTTTCCCTCTCCCGCGAATTACACGGATTGTCCCAAATCAGAGAAATGCCCGGACTCGAAGGTGTTTGCTCCCGCGGATCTGTCGACCAATACCCAGTCCTTGTGGATGTTTTTTCTTACTCTTCATATGAGGAGACGACCGTCATCTATGAGGACTTCAGCCGTGACAGCAGCTCCGAGGACAATGTAGGGCCGCCAACCCCGGTGGATGAGAAACAGGACCCGATGCTTTACCTTGTCGGGGATGACCAGGCAGTCTCGTTGTCCGCGCCACTTGCAACTCGAGAGCAATCCCAGGACCCATCCAAGACACCAGCTGATAATGAGCAGGGCTCTACGACACGAGGCCGCCCCAGAGCGGATACTAGAGCCCAGAGAGACAGCCCGTCTAAGAAGGATACAGCCCAGAGTTCCCGGGATGCCTCGAGAGCTTCGAACATACGCACCCCTGCTGTCACACAAAGCAAGTCTACTCCATCGTTGCCCAGACGATTCGGGAGTGTGAAACATGGCCGCTCCGCCGACGCCCTCACCACTAAATCCGGCTACCAATCCGACTCGGCTACAGTCAAGTCCAAGGCCAAGCCTGAAACCGTGGACAAATCTGCCGCGCCTCAAACGGACAAAAAGTCGCCCACTGGACTCACCGTGGCAGAAAGGCTGGAAGAGAAGATACGTCAGAGACAAGAGCTTCGTGCCAAGGAGAGCTCAGGCGATGCGCCGAAGACGCCTAGTCCTCCGTCTACTGATCAACCCAGTGTCCCGGTGGGACGTGCCGCGGAGCCATCCATAACCCCTGCAGCCACTGCAGCGCCTAAGAGCACCGCCCCAAAGACCCGTCCTAGGTCCACGTCGACGCCAAAGGAGCCAACTAATGACCATCGTGTGGATGGACCTGAAGCGTCCTCCTCAGCCGCAGCTCCGGCATTACAGCTCCCACCACGTCCGGGATTGGCCAGTAAGCCAGCAGGTCGATCAGTCTCAAGCAACGACGCTAAGTCAACCGCCCAGCTGCCAGCTCGACGGGCCGTATCTTTCCTAGATGACGTGCCGCAAAGGTCCTCGTCGCTCCCACGGACCCCCGAAGACATTCCTGAGCCTCCACCACTACCACGCCGACGGAGCTCATCACAGGACGCTGTCCGCCATCGAAGTTCATCGCAGGATGCTGTCCGTCAAACTTCGCCCAAACGGCCGTTTTTCCTCCCGCCCTGCCCTAGATCGACTCCCATCGCCGGATACCAGGACTGGCACACGGTCAAGGGACTACCTCATTTGAATATCTGCCCGTCGTGCATGAAGCAAATGCGCAAGTCGGAGTTCCGAGACCACTTCGTCTTAGCCAGTCCCCGGTCCCGTGGAGAGAAAATTCGCTGCTCCATGAGCGAGCCCTGGACCCGACTGGCATGGATGCAGACACTCAAGAAGCAGCTAGACCACCTCGAACTGCTACACCAAATCACGCGGCCACCCCTCAGCATCAAGCCGTGTCCGGGACGCATCATCACCGAGCAGCACTGGTACCGGATTGTGGACCCGGAAACGAACATGTACCTCCCGCAGTTCAATGTGTGCTCCGCCTGCGTGCGGAACCTACGGGTTCTGATGCCGCAGCACCGGGACACCTTCAAGCGGAGCTCCACCAAACAAGAACGAGCCTGCGACTTCTTGACAGACAGCCCACGGTTTGTCCGGTACATCGACTACCTGGATATAGCGGCCAACCGCGCCGACCAGGAAAATATGCTGCGCCCTGATGTGACTGAGTTCCTCTCGTACGCTCGACGCAAGGTAGTGCTGCGGGACTGTCGGCGGGACCGACGGATCCTCAGCACGTGGCACTACATGCCACAACTGCCAGAGCTGACGGTGTGCGAGGACTGCTACGATGACGTGGTGTGGCCGTTGGTCCGGGCCAAACAGCCCATTGCGCGCAAGTTCTCGACGTCAATGCGACTGCTTCCTGGCGACGGACCGTCTCGGTGCCGCGAAGCAAGCTGTCAGCTGTACTCGCCGCGCATGCGCGCCAAGTTCGCAGAGGCGGTGCAATCGAACGACCTGATGTACCTGAAGCAGGTGGCGCTGCGACGGCGCGACGCAGAGCAACGCTACCGGGACCGGGAGGAGGAATTGCTGGAAGACGCGAGTCGGGGATACGACGTGGAGGGAGAAATGCGGCGCAACGTGGAGGAGTGGAAGCGAAACGAGTAGTTCGATACCATGTATTTGTTTGTTTTTGTCAGGAACCCGCCTGTATGTTAGTGTTGATGATGCCTGTACACCTGATATCCAATTCAGTCCATCAATCATCCTCCTTTCCTCCATCAGTAGATGCAGCATTAGCAATCTCCATCGCCTCCCCCAAACTAACAACCCTATACCCCCGCTCTTTCAACACCGGCAACACCCTTCTCAACCCCTCCACCGTCCAACTCCTCCGATCATGCATCACAACAATACTCCCCTCCCTAACCATACTCCTCACATGCCACGCATTCACCCCCGCCCACCCGATCTGCGCATCATGCGGATACACACTCCCCAACACAATCTTATACCCGAGTCTCTGCACAAGCTCCTTCATCCACCCATTAAAGAACCCCGATCCAGGCCGGAACCACTTCTTCACAGCCCCGTCCTCATACCGTGGCCGCTTCACCCCAGATTGCTCATAAACCCTGTCAATCACCCCATCCACCTCCAACATCTCCCTCTCCAGCACCTCTTCCCCAATCGAAACAGACGGCTCATCGTGCATCGCATGATTACCCAGCTCCATCCCGCTCTTCACGAGCGTATGTAGAATCCCCTCCCGGCCGGGGATCTGCGATCCGATGAGGAAGAATGTCGCCCGCGCGTCATGTTGCTGAAGAAGGTGCAGGATGTCGAGTGTGTAGGTGCTTGGGGCGTCGTCGATGGTTAGGGCGATTACTTTTTCCGTTCTTTTCCCTTTTGTGTCCTTGGTGGTGGGGAGTGGTATCTCCCACAATGTATCTGGGTATTTGTTCGCCAGGGAGCGGATCAGGGCGTGCGGTGGCCGGTAGATTATGTATAGGGGCAGGAGGGTTAGGAGGATGAGGAGTAAGACGAGTAGAGGGAGGAGCATGGTTAGGGTGCGGGTGCGGCGGTGTCGAGAGCGGAGGATGGGGATGCGCGCGATGAGGGTTGTGAATGGGATGGTCAGGACGCGGAGGGGGAATAGGAGGATGGTCGTTGGGTGGAGGCGGGGCATTCTTTGCTTGCTCTCTCTGTGTTCCTTTTGTGGGTATGTGGTGGGGTGGTGTTGAGGGTGCGTGTTTAGTTGGTGGTTTGGTAGTGAGGATGCAGGTGTGCGGAGATGGGATGAGATGGGTTGGGTTGGGTGGTGCGGTGGTGGTTGTGGTTGTTGTTGTGTGGTATTTGTGGGGGGGAGGTGGAGGGCTGGTGTAACGAGTGGCTGGCGTCAGGCCATGGTGAATATGTGTTAGTGGGAGGAACTGCAAAGAGAGTTAAAAGTAGTATGTGGTGTTGTTGAGGTTGAAATTGGGGAAATGTCAGGAGGCGGAGCGGAGGTATGCGGCGATCCCGCTGGAGCAAGTCTGGTATGTATGTAAGGGATCTAGACCTTGCTGGAGTCAATGTACTTTTTCTAGAAGATGTAGATAGTTTGAATTTGACATGAATATCTTTCATATGTAGCGCTCATCTAGTTACGAATAACTTCTGGTATCAACTATCCCACCAATCCCACCACCTCCCCAGGCCATTTCTTCCCCCATACAATCGCCCGCGGTGGCACGCGACCTCCAACCGGCGCCAGCACTCGGATCTTGCCCTTCTCCGCGTCCACGTCCGCCACGTACAAGAAGCCCATGATACTGGCATCGCGCACATCCGCCGGGCTGGCCGTCGAGCTTGCATGTGTAATGGCCAGCAGCGAATTGGCCAGCGCTGTCGGCGCAGGAGGCAGTACCTTCTTCAGTGGCACGTTGGACGACCCCGCCGGCGTCACCGTCTCCTTCACCGGTCCAGCGATCCCAGGCAGCGTCGGTGCGACCGGAGCCTCTTCTTGCGGAGTCTGACCCAGGTCCACGTCGTTGCTTCCACCTGGGAGGAAGGCATCGCCGGTACCCAGCTGCGACGGGTCATATTCGTCTTCGTCCTCCTCTGCTGACGCTATGGTGTAGTTGTAGACCGCTAAAGCGTTGAAGTCTAGCTGCTGCGCATGCGGCGACAACGTAACATTCGTCGTTGACGACGCAGACAGCGACAGCGCTGCCGATGCCGTCGAAGGAATTGGGTTGCCGAAGAAGTATGTCCGGATCTGCGACTCGCTGACAGCCTTCATGAACGCCGCATCGCGATCCACACAACCCCCAGACTTGGACAACTTAACCACCGAAATGCGCTCATCCGACGCCGCTGCAGACGCACTAGCCGTGGGCTTGTTATCAAAGTTCTTCATCATAATGCTGTACAGTCGCTCGGAGCCAATGACCAAGATCGTCGTAACTGTGCCATAACCCCGTCAGTGCATACACCCTTCCAACCAGGATCAAGTAAAAACTCACTCGCAAACTCCGTCACAATATGATTAATCATCTCGACATTACCAGCCTTACTCTGACTCAAAATTCCCGGCGTATCCACAATAATTCCCGTCTCCCTTGCATCCTCATCCTCCGCCATCCTCCCCGTCACCGACAGCGCCAACCTCGACACAATAGCCTTATACACCGAGCCATCGGCCTCCAACGGGTTCTGCATCGGATAGAAATACACCAAGGGCAACTTCACCGGCACCGCACTCGGCCCGGACATGGGACTACTCCCCCATCCTTCCTCAACATCAATCATCGTCCGGAACGCCGTAGCCGTCAACGTCCCCGGAACACTTAGCATGCCCTCCGTAGGATCCAAATTAACCACCAGCGGCTGCCGGCCCACCTTAGTCGCATACGCCGTCAGGATCTTCGACAGACTTGTCTTGCCCGCATCCTCAGGACCGAGAATCAGTACCCGCGGGCCATCTTTCCCCGTCGCTTTGGCCTCCTGTCGTAGTGTCTCCAGCGCAAAATGCACGTTCGCGTATTCAACCATCGGTGTTTCCTCCGCCACATACTCGCTCTGGCAGCCGCCCGCGCCGAGTCCGCGCGCTGTTGTTCCATTCGTGCCTCCCGGGGCGAGGCTGTCCAGACCTGTGATGGCCTCTCCGGCGCTTACTTCTAGTGTGCATCCATGCCAGGTGTAGATTGCTGCTTTCGTGCCGGAGAAGGTGTAGGTTTGAGAGGGGGCTAGTTCGGTGCCGAAGAGTTCGGCGGTTCCGGCTAAGAGCTAGTTCTCCAGGTGGTAGATATGTCAGTCAACTGTCCTTTTTGTGATTCGTGAGGGATGGGTAGTGTGCTGAGGGGGTCACGGCAGCTCACCTTTACGCGGACGGTCGTGCCAAAGGCGACTTCGAACCGCCACTCTGAGCCTTTGGGAAGGCTAATCTGAGAGGGCGGGGCTGGGGCGAACTCGCGGTCCGCGGAGGGTTGTGTTAGATCGAGACCGGGGAGCGACATGGCATCGTCTGGATAATTGGAATTGTTATCTGGAAAGTGGTATGCGGACTGGAGTTCTGGTGAAGCTCCGAACAGGCGGAGAGAATGACGATGTTTAGCCTGTTTGCAGGACGGAACCGTCCCGACTGGTTCGCGTTCGCAGCACGCCCATCTGACTGTTAATTGATCTATACTTTACTTTTTTTGTTTATGCAACAGATCTACGAGGGTAATGATCAATTCATAGTTACTGCATATTCATCATCTGCAAATCTACCTAACAATGACATAACTCCGAACACAATCCAGTCAAACCATCCCGATTGCATCACGACTCCAGGGTGCAGCCCCGGTCCAAATGGTGTAGAACAGAAAATTGAAAAAAGTAAAAAGAAAACCACATTATAGAGGCGTATATCAGGTATCCAGGAGATAATAAGAAACGGCATAGATAATGAACGAAACGAACCCAAGGCTTTCCTCGATCGCCAGGACCTCACCGGCCAATCCCCCGTGCGAACCACATCACTCGCACCCAAATGGCATCATTAGTAAAAAAATATTCGCGGCCAATACGGTACATCAAGAATCACTTCAATTGGGACTTAGGGATCGTGATGCGCTCGGGTGGATTGGCCAAAGCCTGAACTCGGATGGATTCCAGAGTAGGGGCAAACTGTGAACGGATAAGGAACAGCTTCGGCTGCTTCTCCATTAAGCATCGTTCAGAACCATAGCAGTCGGGGAATAAGGGGGAGATTTTCCAAAGGGGCGGGGGAATCGATGGCGGATTTGTCCAGACGTGAGCTGGACGTAAGTAGGCCGACACGGCGCACAATCACAACAATTTGCTTCCAGGCCAGTAGTTAGGGTGTCTAGAAGAAATACGGAATAGAGGCTCTGCAAGGCAGGTTAGCAATGTGCACGGGAGATTTAGCATTTGGCATGCAAGACTTACGCGAGCGCAAAGGCAGCTGTAACACCAACAAGAGCACGGTTCCGCACACGCTCCTGCTTCAGCTTCTCCTCCAGAACCTTGGCCCTCTTCACCCGGAGGGTCTTGGCTTCTTCATCTTCTTCCTCGTCATCTTCGCTGAGCACTTCCGTCTTGCGCTTCTGGGCTGCCTTGGCCGACGATGGCTCTGCCGTCTCGGTCTGAAGCTTGACCGCTTCTTCTACCATTTCTTTCGCCTTGGCAATCATCTGCTCAGTATCGGCAGCAGACGGTGCCTCAGGAAGGCTGATAGGCATCTCAACGGAAACGGTGGTTTGGGTGGTTTTGGCTTCGTCAACAGCTTCCGCATTGGTCTCAACATCAACCTTCACCTTCTCAGGTTCCTTCTCCTCCTTCTCCTCGGGCTCTTCCACCCGAGCAGCCGTCCTCTTCGCCTTGGATGCTGATGCCGGTTTCTTCGGGGTAGGAGCGGGCTTCTCGTCGCCGTCCACCTCCACACTCTGATGAACGGTGCCGGTGACCGATTCCGACTCCACGGTGGAAGCCGTCAAGTCCAAAGAAGACTGGAGGCTGGCGTTGGCAGCACTGGTCGCCGCAGCGTTGGCCTCTTTCATGGCGCGAGTCTGGCGGGGCTTACGTGGGGAGGTCGACTTCTTGCTTGGAGAAGCGGACCGTCCCCTACGGAGACGTGGTGCAGTGAGAATGGCCGGGGCTTCGATCGGCGGCAAATCAAACCGAGGGGGAGGGGTAATTTGCTTCTTCGCGGACGAGGGACTTTGAACGATGTCGGTAGGATCGAGAAGGGCCCTAACCCAATCGTACATTTGATACTCCTTTGCTAGCTCAAGGGCTAAAAGTCATCAGAGCAACATTCATATCTGCGGAATTGTGACGCTTACCGAGCAGAGGCGAGATCCAAACATTGCCGGCGATCTCATCTTCACTAGTCTCCGTCCGGGTCTTCAGATACTCCCGCTCAGACCGTTCTTCATCGAGCTTTGCCCAAGGGAAGGCAATCTTGAACATTCCGGTAGCACTGACGAATCCATCTTTGCTACGTCTCTATAGCGACAGGTCAACAGCCATTCTATGACATCACATTTTGTTCGTCATCAGCCATCCTTACCATCAAAAAGTAGGTTTCGGGATGTTGTTGAGGTGAGTGTGAGGGGAAAATCTCGGAGCCCTTGAGGTCTCTAGGCAGCGGCGCGCGCAAGTGTGCATACTCGAAGGGGCCAAGGTTTTCAGGCTTTGTCGCATTTGACGTGCCAACCTGGGTGGGTTTCACAGCGAGGTTGGTCTTCCCCAGACGACGGCGCGAAAGAAGTTCATCGTCTGATATCGCGGAGATAGGAGGAGACAGGTTAGCCTGGCGCACGCTTTGGTGGAGATATCGGCATGCCACGATCGAGTCTGAGCTCGGGCGCTAGCTGGAATCACAACTTACAAGCAGGAGCCACGTCCGCAAGGATGAGAGGGTTGTTTTTCTTCGGCAGTGAGCGCACCATGATGAATGATCAGGCTCGCGAGCTGGGTCAATGAAGAAGCGAGGGGTATCAGTTGACGGTTGGTGATGAAGGAAGATGCGTCGCCAAAACGGCGGCCACGTTGCAGGCGCGTCTGTCGGCGCTCTCCAGGCGAGGTAGGTCGCGAAAGCAAACACGGCACCACAAGGAAGGGCGCACAGAGACAAACACCGCGGGTTGAGATGAGCGGGTGATGGACAGGAACGCTCAGGCAGAGAGCCGCGACGACCCAGGTGATAATGGAATGGAAGTCAGGGCGCGGGTTCGATAAGCAGGATCAAAGAAATGCGAGTAGGGGAAGGAAAATAATCAGGGAATCGAAAGCAAATTGGGGAGGGCGATTGCTTCCCACCGTGACCGGCTGTGACCGTCTGGGAACCCCCACAGTACCGCGCTACTGTGACACCACTGCAGCAGTGAGCCAATAATGTCGACGGAATTTAGTGGGGCAAGCCAAAACAGCAAGTATCTGCGGTGCCGGCCCATCCCCCGGTATCTGTTGTGACGTGTTTCGCTCATCATGGTATCGCTGCCTTGGCGCCTCACCGCTGCCGGTTGTCCCCGTGACGCCCATCCATTACGATTTTTGTTGTTTTCGGGTTCCTTGCAATGGGATCCATGGCTGCGGTCCGCGTAGAGAGTAACTTATCCTACCAGAAAAACATTCACAGCTTGATACCAAGACATAGCCTACCGTATTGAATCAATCCTTGACTGGTAGGTCCTGAGTTGGCCACCCGCATATACCGTGCATAATGCCTATGCGCAATATGCCTTGAGTCGGACATTCGGGCACTCGGATTTGGTCCATTCGGGACACACTGGACTCGAATGAAACATGCCCACCAGGTCTGCGAAGCATGAAACAACTTAACCACTGGCTTATATCTTCCGAGTGCTGGTTCCAAAATTGTTAACCGAGTGATTGGTAGTAGATACTAGTCACTCGAGCACCCCAACTCTAGACTTGTCTAAGACATATCGTACTACTAGTAAGTAAAGTAGTTAGTATATAGTAGTAGTACGCCAGCGATATATATAACCCAACTACTACGGCCAATTCTATAGTGGCACTACGGAGTTGTAGTGGAAAGCTCAGCTCAGCCATCTTCAGGAATATCTTAATGTCTAATAACAACTACGACAGTGATAGAGCCTCAATGGAGACATTATCATTACAATGCGCAAACACACATCTTCTCTCGCCCAATTGCAGAGTCAATATCCATCATTATTGGGATGTAAAAGTGCACAACAGCCATCCGGCTGAAGAGGCTCAGTTTGAGCAGATAACTGGATGGTAATCAAGCACTCTATGAGTATCTCCCGCCATTCAGAACAATTGAAACCGAGTGATATTGCCTCTCACGTAAAGTACTCAATGGTAGATGCTAAGAATGGAGCAGTTCTATAGTATCTCATCTCCGGGGTTCCATCCAGAGAGGTGGACCTCAGTGCTTGTCTAGCAACCTAGCGTGGTCTCATTTCTCGTAGGGATCGTGAAGTCAAGAGAATCATGAACCCCAATCTTCATCCGTTCCAAAAATACCCATTGCGTGGCCTGTTCCATGGATTGCTCTGGCTCCCCTTAATCTTCGGCGGACACAAGGCGAGATGGTCTGGCCCATCCACTCCCATCCACTCCTCCACCGCCTTTCTTCCCCCCACTTGTTACTTTAGTCCACTGCTTCCACTCCAAAACATTCCTAAACAATTCTCTCCTCAGCAGTTTCCTGTATTCCTACCGTCTGGTGCGTGATGCTCGATGTTCCTTAGACTCTCCTGACGAAGACTCACCTTTTTCTAGTCCGTATATCCCGTTTGCGAGGAGCAACATCAGCATCTCCCCTCCCATCTCCCCCTATCTCCAAATACCCCACCAACACCAACCATGCCTGAGCACGAAGAAGACCTCGTCGCCTCCCAGACCGAGGGTTTCAAGGTCGGAGAGAAGAAGACCATTGAAGAGTACCAGAACCTTGGTATGTGCTATCTACGCTGGCCTACCCCCTCCCGGGCAATCCCATACCCCTCCCACTCCCCGTGGTAGTAGCCTCGTGGCATCCAGCATCGCCGCCGCCTCCCCCCTTGCTTGCTGCCCAGTCCCGTCAAACGTACAGCGCGAGCATTCCTGATAACCCCACCGTTGAAATTGAATTTGCGTCTCTCTCTCTCTCCTCTCTCTCCCCCGCAAACTTGGCTTTTTCTTGGAATCCTCCACTTGCCTCAAATTTCGTATCTAATTCAAATCCCCCACAGACAAGAACGACGAGTCTCTCAACCGCTGGAAGGCCTCTCTGGGTCTGGCCACTGGAAATCCCATTGGCGACCCCAATGATCCCAGAAAGTGCATCATCAAGTCCCTTGCCCTGGAGGTGCAGGGACGTCCCGATGTTGTGATTGACCTGTCTACTCCCCATGCGCTCGAGACCCTCAAGGACAAGCCCTTCACGATCAAGGAGGGCGCCACCTTCCACATCAAGGTCGTCTTTCAGGTGCACCATGAGGTTCTGAGCGGTCTCAAGTACCTGCAGGTGGTGAAGCGCAAGGGTATCAGAGTTAGCAAGGACGAGGAGATGCTGGTAAGTACTCTCATCTCGACAATCGCAGGATGTAAGCCATGTACTAAATCGCTTATAGGGAAGCTACGCTCCCAGCACCACCGACAAGCCCGTCTACGAGAAGAAGTGTAAGCCACTACCCTACTATATGACACAAGTAGAAAGGAAAAAGATATAAAAGTACTAACCCGACGCAGTCAACGCCGAGGAAGCCCCCTCAGGCATGATGTACCGTGGCCACTACAACGCCGTGTCCAAGTTCGTCGACGATGACAACCACACCCACCTCCAGTTCGAGTGGTCCTTCGACATCGCCAAGGACTGGTAGAAAGAATGAAGTGAATTGTGTCTTTTAGAATAGTCAGTCGGACTGGCTCTGCTTTCTGGCTTTTCCCATCACAACTTTCTTTCTTTTCTTCCACCTCATATATGAAACTATGATCTACCTACCCTGCCTATACATATCATACTCCATGAGAAGCGCAAACACATCACGTCATATCCCTGCCTTTTCTTCGCAGTTTTACTAGCGTTGGACCTACCTACCCACCTATCTGCATCTTACTGTTGTCCGAATTCTGGAAATACAATATTATATTTTACAACCCTTCATTGTCTGCTACGCTCCTGATAACGGGCTACACACACACACTACATGCACCTACAGTATTCACATTAAGTAATCTGGGCTATGATTTCCTCTCCTTACGGAGTTATCGCCCTATCTACTATCTACTACCATCCCGATAACCGCATCATGCATTCATACTAAGGGCCGTTTGCATGCGGCTCGGCCCGGTCCTATCCTGTTCTGGGCTTTTTCTTTTTCTGTTTGCCCCCTCGAGAACCGAGATATCCTGTGTGACTGACTAATTTTCCTGATTTTCTAACTGCGTCTGTTTCGTACATCGCACCATGGGATATTGTCTATAAATGCCTGTGATATTTACCAAACTCCCCAAGAAGATCCATGAATGATGTAAGAGAAGTGGGTTTGAACAAGGGCACAAGAAATAAAAATGGAAATAGAAGAAAGAAAAGCAAAAATGACAGTAAAAAAGCAACCTCAGGCAAAAAAAGTAAAAAGAAAGGGAAAGAAAGAAATTAAGAAGGGTATCACAGAAAGTAGTCAATCACCGGACTCTGGCCATCCTTATTCTGTTGCGCCTGCTGTTCGCCCCGATGGATATCATTTTCCGGCGCGGCGTCAAAAATATTGAAATATCGTTCGCCTGTGTCACTCACCTCCAGGACACTAGCCAGGTTTCCGCACCGATAGCAGTAATTCGGTGCACTCCAGACCGTACTGAGTCGGTCATCGTAGAGAACTTGATATCCCTCCTGACACAGCTGGTGGGCCCGTAGGATATGCGACATGCTGTTGACCTCAAGGAATTTGCGGACCACCTGCGCACCGAATGTATAGCCCGCTCCACGGGGCGACAGGGAGAATTCATCCCGTTCGGTGTCGGGATCGGACCAAACCAGATCGGCCATGGGGCCTTCGTGCGGGATTTCGCGGAACCGGTCGATGATTTTGATTTGGTCGATGGAGTGGATGGACGGGGAAAGGCCACCATGTACGCAGAAGATCTGGTCATTGATGACCACGCTTAGGGTCAGGAAATCGAACATGTCCGTGAAGTAATGCCATACGTTGGCATTGCCGTATTTGCGCGCGCATTCCGTGTAGAATCCGTATGATTGCGTTACACCACGCGACTCGTGATTGCCGCGGATAAGGTGGACGCGCTGGGGGTATCGTAGTTTCAAGCACACGAGAAGGGAGATTGTCTCCACGCTGAACAAGCCTCGATCCACGTAGTCGCCTATTTGGATTGTAAGAGAACGCCCGTCAGCACTCATGTTCACACGTAAACCGGATTCTGTCTGGGGATCGGCACGCTTTTACTTGTGGCTGCCCCTTTCCTTTCTTTCCTCTCTGAACACTGGTATGATATCATGTGGAATACTAACCAAGAAACAAGTAATTCGTGTTGGGACAGAATCCTCCGATCTTGAATATCTCAATCATGTCGAAGAACTGCCCGTGGATATCTCCGACCACCGTGACCGGAGCCGCAATGTGGACCACATTGCTCTCTTTCATCAACAATTCCTTCGCCTTGGCGCATATCGCTTCGATCACCGAGTCTGCCAGCAACTCTTTCCGGTAGAGTCTCTCAATGCACTCGTCGAGGTCGATACTAGCTGTTCCAACGGTGAGGGGCCGCACAGGACGAGTAGAAGAGTGGGGACTAGATCCGGGGTCGGGGATAGATGCTTACCTGGTAATCCAGGCATTTCGGAGCAGATGTATTTATCAAATCAGGGATTCAAAGATATGTGTATATTCATGCAGCGCGCCAGCTTCGATCGCGCTCAATAATAGAAAATGGAGGCTCAGAAGTCCACCGAGATGTATGCACAGGTGCCCAAAAAGGAGAAGAAATGATCAACGGCTGATACAGCGCTATTATAAGCGAAAAGTGAATAGTAGGCGATTCGGTTCGAGAAGGGATATGTTTGTTTGAGAGGTTCCTGCAGTAGCTCGCATCATGGCCAACGGCACAGTACGCAGAAGCAGGAGTGAGCGTCTCACAGGGGGACCTGTGACCGGTGAGGGAAGAGCGGGGTCTAAACGCGAACGTGGAGGGTTGCAAGCAGAAATTTGAAGAGCTTGCGCTGCACTTAATCCATATTTCAGAAAGAATTTGTACTCTAACTGAGGGGGATGAAGCAAACCAGGATTATCGACAGGCACAAAGCCCATTCCAGCCCGCCGAAGGACTCCCGACCCCATTCTGCCGGGTGGCACCGCCTGCTGTTCCGTCCGCATCGTTGAAGTCTGGCGGTTGGAGTTGTGAACATCCATACCTCACTTGTATCAGTGGGCTAGCGGGTAAATAACCATCAGAAGGCTACATTTTGCACGACCTTGTTAGTTACATCCTGGTGCTTCGGAAGTGCAAGATATCTCTTGTTCGCATCCATTTTCTGTACCGGAGTGAAGTATCCGATTACGGAGTGTAAACCGTCACGTCTAGAATTGGAAGTATATCGCGTTGGTCTATGCAGCTAATCTGTACAAATACTCTTCCCATCTCTCCAATTGGGTATCACGGCTTCAAGAGTCCTGCACTCTGTCCCTGCTCTTCTTCGTCCGTCTCATATTCTTCATCCGTTTCCTCCTCTTCGTCCGTTTCCTCGTCCGTAACTTCCTCGTATTCAGAGTCAGTCACCTCTTCCTCTGTTTCTGTCTCCTCCTCAGTTTCCGTCTCGGGCTCCTCAAGCCACTGGTCGAGTGACTTCCCCTTCGCTGAGGAGGCAACCGCTACTCCGCGACCATCCCGTTGCCTGCTTGAAGTTGCAGCGGTACTTTCATGCTCCTTAAGGGCTCGGTCGAGCCTCTCGCCCGCAGTCATGGACGACTTTTCTACCACGCTTGGTTTGATATCGTTCTCCCGGAGGCGAGGGTCGGGTTCTTGTCCGAACTCAACCCATTCAGGGAGGTTTTGATAGCCCTTCAAGCCAAGCATGCCAGCGTCGGGACCAACCACGAGGGTCGAGGAGCCTATCAGCAGGTCCTTGCGTGTTTCTGACGGGCTCGGAGCGTGTGGAACAGGCTTTGGCGCAAGTAATAGCAGATTGGCCAGTTGTGTAGAAGAAGGAGAAGCGAGTAAAGCCTTGTATAGACGGGCTCGGTCGCGAAGATCGTAGGAAGTATCATATCGAGCAAGCAGAAGAAGGTACCGCCAGAGCAGCGTCATCCTGTCCTCTTCAGGTTCATCACTCTGCGGTTTCTCGTCGCCTGATTCTTCTTTCCGCTCCTCTTCGTTCTCCGTCCACTCGTTGACGATTTTTTCAGGCTTGGGCTCTGGTGGAGGCACTTCCTTTGGAGGGTTTCGCAACAGATGATGCAAATATACCTTAGCACCCAGAAGGATGATCTGCTGCTTAACGGCCTCGGATTCATTTGCAAAGTCTTGTACCAGAATGCGCAGGATGTCTGCCGCGATATTCCTCTCAGGCTCAACACCGGCAAATTCTCCGACCAGCCAAACAATGGTTGCTCTAGCATCCGGATTCTTCGTTAATCCCAAATGCTTGACAAGCTGAATCACCGTCTTCTCGTGAGCAGGTGGGTCCTGCTGGATGAGGTGTCTGATGACGGTCAAGGACTCTGAAACAAGGTTGTCGTCAAGACTCGTAATTTGACTCAGAAGGACGCGGAGACAATGATCAGCACTTCGAGGCTCACTCTGTGCGCAGCGTCCTATAGCACGCACGCTTTCTCGCACTAGGTCTGGGTCTGCGCTCTGTGAAAAGTGTTCCAGTTCGCTGAGAATCACACCCTTCAGGTGCAGCCCGCAGTGGGGAAAGAGTAAAGTGAGCACTTCCAGCTTGAGGCGCCAGATATGAGGCGGATCTACCGCGTGGACCAAAAAGTGCGTAGTGTATCTCGTAAACGGCTTAGGGTGTTTCAGGGCAACGGCGACGATGTTATATAGCGCAACATGCTGCGTATCTTGTGGGCTCCGAACCAGCGCAACCAGAGGACCAACGGCGGCTTCAAGATACTCGGGAGTGCCGAGGTAAAGGAAACACCGGACAACGCCAACAATGACAGCGGAGTTGCGATTTTGCAGCAACAGCTTGCAAGTACGTAAGAGAAATTCAAGATCAGGATCCAACACAAGCACTTCATGCTCGTTATCACCACCATTGCTCTCCGGTGTCTTATCGTCCTCGTAGAAGCCTTCAGAAACTGCCTGTTTACCTTTCTGGACCTTGCGAGGGAAGCACTTCCTAGCGTAAATGGTCAGAAGACGCAATGTCGAGAGTTGGCTCCACTCGTCCATGTCGACGAGCTTTTTGACGAGGCTTCGGTAATGCTTATGGATGAGGTCGATCCTGTCCGGACAAACGTCCAGGAAAGCGGCGACAGCAGGCCCAAGGACGAAGTACTGGCTATCACCGAGCAAAGTAGTAAGATATCCAATCAGCTGAGGGAGGGTACTTGGGTCCAGGCGATAGCACTTTGGGATTGCCAATGCTGCGGCTTTGCGAACATGTGGGCTCATGTCGCCGCAGCCTCTCTTGATTGCCAGGGACACAATCTGACTGATGACTGGCACTCTGATTCCCGACATTGTACGAAGCGCCATAGCACGCGAATGGGGGTTCTGATCGGTAAGGGACTTTTGGATAGCATTGATAGATAGGAGCGCAAGGTCCGGTTCCGCCTCCGCATGATGGACCAAGTAGATGTAGACCAACTTCTTGACCTCAAGGTTCGCACTAGCCACGTTTTTGACCACAGCCGAGAAGAAAGGGAGGGAAGGTTCGGATCGGTACATCAACTATGTGGCGCAAAATCAAAAGAGCGTCAGACAATGGACTCTTGCATGTAGGCATCTTGGGACCTTACCGTAATCACCCGGCGCATGCCATCCAGGACCTCCCGGTCATTTCGACTATCCAGAAGCTTTTTGATGTGAGCAGTAGCCAAATTCCGAGACGATAAACCCGTGCTAGACCCCTTACTCAGGGCTGCTGACTGGGCTGCTTCGAGGGTGAGCTCACGAGCTGCTCGCACGATCAGTTAGTCGATTTGTCCAGACGCGGAGGACAATTGGCGAGCAACTGTGCCCGGGGTGACATTACCTGTTTCCAGCATCGTGGATATCCTGGAAATGGTCTCCATTTTGGCCCCGGGGTCTTTCGCATAGGCGCAATAACAGATCAGACCTGGGGAGGGGGGGTTGTCCCTAATAGAGGGAGGGGAGCTGGAGGAAGTTGGGAGTTCCGCGGCGGCGGGCGGGCAGCTGACATGACGATTGGGTAACGTCCTTAACAACGGCTACTTTCCAGCATCCGCTAATCCCACTTGCTATCTTGGTAGCCATCACCGAGGCAGGAGATTAGGAGAACTTACTATTGTCTCCCCCTATGATAAATTATTAATTGAGAAATATCTAATTTCTACAAAGATTTACTATTGATTATGCTTGCAGCGAACAATTAGATCTCATGACAGCCTCCGATGGGAGGAGCTCATGCCTCGCGGCGTCATCTTTGCGTGACTGAGAAGTCGCTTTGGGGTAGCTCCATCTTTTATTCTTACGTTGTGTTTAATTTGGTGGAAGAATATTGCTGAATAGGACGACGTGATCAGCGAAGTCCAGCAGAAATTGCTCATATATCAGCACATATTTCCGAGATCAATAGCTTTCATCACACTATCCAATATGCGGAATGTCATGACCGGCCGCGCTTCAAACAGGAAATTCATGAGCGCAATTACTCAAGTGGGCTGGTGAGAGGCGACTTCGATACTTGACTGACCTCCAGACACCGGACATGCCTTTGTTGAAGATCTTGACTATACGTGAACTCGAGTACAGGTCGAATGTGCATTGAGAGGGGTGATTCTAATGATTAGCTGCCCGAGCGAAATTACTGCACCAAAGAAGATAAAGGAGCAAAAGTTGATACGGTTCAACTAGGAGGCTTCGGGTCAACATTAGGTTATGGATCATGGCATGAAACTAGAATATAGAGCACTGTAACTTTGCAAAACAACAAGGCCTGAAGCTTAATTACTCCCTGAAACGAAAAGGTTCTTGCCCGGTGGCACGTGGTTTACTGTCAGGAGTTTCAGAGACTTTTGTGCAGAACTAGCGTGCAGCCATGAAGTTGGCTAATTAGCTCCTATCTATAGAACGGTAGACTAGGATATCACCTTCCTAGACATCTCGGTCTACATGATTTATACCCTCGCCATCGTGAACAATCTTCTCACGATCTTCGCCTTACTCGTCATACTGGGTACTCTGCTCGTTGTTCTGGCCACGGGCCCTTGGAGCACGGCATCGTTGTCCCTACTTTGGACTTCACCTTTTAGAGGATCGCTGTCAGGGGCAGCATTTTCCAACTCTGCTACCTTCCACGCTCGTACAAGCCAGAGACAAATGCATGCTGCCATGAACATGAAACCGACAAACACTTGGGCATGCAGAAAGTTGGTTTCGTTATCAGTTCGTAGCCAAAGGGCAATCGGTTCAGCAAATGTGCTCGGGATGACCACCGAAAGCCAGAAGATCGACAAAGCAGATGGTAAGAGCTGTAAACCCACAACCTCTGCACCTACTGGAGCTACAGTAGTCGTGAAGGTTGCAGCAACCGGGCCGCTAATCAGAGCGTAGAAGATAAGGACCCCGAAATTTTTGGCAAAGATCCAGATGACGAGAGAAAACAGGCCCGCCAGAAATGTACAAGCGAGAGCGGTGTTCAGCCGTCCAAAGCTATCGCTGACGTACCCTATAACAGGTCGTCCAAGGCCTCCTCCAAGGTTGAACATGGCACCAAGAATCGAGCCTTGAGATGCTGTCAGGCCTACAGTGCTTGCGTAGTCGGGGATGGAGAACAGAAGGGCCACGTAGCCCAGCACGCTAAAACAACCCCAGGCCAAAGTGAGCAGGAATTCTGGTCTTTTCAAAAGCTCGGTATGGAAGGCGATTTGAACAGCTCCAATGGCTTTGTTTCGATCCTTCACAATGATAGCAGAGAAGCCGCACGCAGCAGCGGAGACAATCGCCAGGATACGGAAAGCCCATCCAATGCCCAAATTCTGGATCATGGCACTTGTAGCTAACGAGTAGATAAGGCCTCCAATTCCTGATCCCGCCGTTGCAATACCATTCGCAAGAGAACGACGGCGGGTAAACCACTGAGGAATGATGCCAACAGTAGCACTGAATTGCATTCCCATTCCAAATCCGAAACACAGAGCTTGACTGAGAAACAACTGCCAAATCTGACCCGCCCACGACGCTCCTAATAGTGCCGCGGTCTGCAATGTAATACCAATCATCAAGGTAGCCCTTGTCCCCCATACTCGGGTTGTGATTGTTGCGACCGGCGCGATGAATTGTGCCATACTGAGAGAGAGGCCTCCGACAAAGGCATAGTCGAGGTCTGATGCACCTGGGAATGTGTTCGTGTCCAAATAATGGGCCAAGAAAACACCGTAGGCCTAATTTGCAAAGGAAATTAGTGAATTAAGACTTGCCTGGAGGCAATGAGACCTTACACTGTTGATGCCCCAAGTATGGGCATTGACCAAAAAGACACACACCACACAGACCCAGCCATAACCACCATCAACTTCTGTTGGTGCTAGTGGTTGAGCTTGCTCGGTGTCTGAGGTTACCGGTCCGTTATCGACTGGGTCATTTTTAGACAGCGCCTTGTCTGACAAGTCAGTGGAAGGGACAATGGAGTCGTGACCAAGTGAAATTGTTGTTATTGTGCGACTTGAGTCATCATGCTTCTCTGACGACTGTTCTTTGTTCATTATCAACAGATAGGGGTTGGAAAGAAAAGAGGAAAATGATATGTTAGGAGAAAGAGAATAGTGCCACTGAAGCAGAATATCGCTTAGTTAGAAGGGATGCACTGCATAGATTAGTAGATGATGAGAATGCGTCAAGTCTCAGCTCAGAGGCCGTATGTGAGACCGTGGCCAAGGCCAAGTTAAACAACGGTGTTCGACTAACTAGCTACTATATTGGTTGAGTCATACCATCATGGTGCTCAATGTGACCATTGGCCGACAAAGGAATTGCGTTCACTGGCTTGGCGTGCATAAGCCTGTCTATGTTGTCTAGATAGCCCCGGGATCTCCAGCTATTGTTGGGATGGTAGACTTGAAGTGTGGAGACCTTTAATCCTCCAGTTATCAGTTGCTCTGCTACGGAGTACATCTCGTTAGAACTTGAACCAATGACTTTCCTACGTCTCAGTATGCTGATACAGCTCCCCACCTTCTTCGCGGGCCCCTTGGAAGGACTGCGCGTATTCAACTTGGAACTAGTAGTTTGTTTAAGGATGAGCACTGCTAGCTCCACTAGGCAGGAGGAAAGGAAGATGACGGAAATAGGGAGGGTCGGGAGCTATCTACGCCCTACGGTTTACTCCGTACCTTATCTGAGCTAACAAGGATCGGGAGCCAGTAGTACTATCTGTTTACTCCACACGGTGGAATCTATCAGGTGTTATCACAAAGTACTTTGTATAGCGAGTTGGGGAAGCAAAAGCGCCCCCAAAGTGGGGCCGAGACCGGAGGTCGGAGACCGTCGGGGGCATCTCTGACTTGCCCTACATCTAGATGGGATAGGACCTTTTTGCCTCATTTGGAGAATCGCCGACGACAATAACAGGGGACCCTAGTAGGTTTGCTACTTATTACGTAGATGAACACGTACGATAGTCGGGCTTTTCCCCCATTGGAATGACTCAGGACGCGCAGAGTTCATTGCCGTTACAGACGCTCAAGCCCTCCTGGGATTTAAGATGCTTAGTGAGACGGAGGGTATTATCCCGGCTCTCGAGTCAGCTCATGCTATCTATAGCGGTGCCAAGATGGCCAGGAACATGAAGAAAATCCAAGATGTTGTGATATATGTTAGTGGCAGAGGGTAGGTTTTTACTTGCACATTGTAATTCGTACCCTTAACTGACTTGTTTGCCAGCGACAAGGATATACAGAGTGTGGCGGATGAACTTCCCAGACTTGGACCACAGATTGGATGGGACTTGAGGTTCTGAAATAGACCTACTAAGCGGCGTGTCACTGTTGTCTGAACTTAATATTTTGACACCCCATAGTAAGTCTAAATGTAGTTGAGATAACTAGTATAGGGTCATTTCATTGCAGTTGACCAAGCTGCGTCATTGAATTCATTAAGCAGAAATCATCTAGTTTTGTTTGATAGATTAAAAAAAAACCCACTTATATAGATGAAGTCACCTTACTACATAGTCTCCCATACGACCAATAACATAAATGGATTGGTAGCAAATAAACGCACCAATCAAAATTACCACCACACCAACGATTCAACTTCATGCATCAATCCACCCTCTCCAACACCTAACCCAACTAGTAGTGTTAGGTCCTAGATAGCTTAGCGCAAGTAACGCGCTCCGCAAATTATCCATCTATCCATTTACATACTTCATAAATAACTTTCTAAAACTCCATCCCAATAATGATCAGAACAGCCCCAACCCGACAAATCTACACCACCAGCGACCGTGTAATAGATTTCCTCCAATACATCATCACCCAAGATGCTCCCACCACACTACTACTCATATGCTCAACAAAAGAGCAATTCTTAGAGCATTTATTACTCGCCTCCTCCTCTTCCTCCTCGGGATCAGGAACTGAAGAACACCGACATCATCATCAGATACTCACTAAAAATACCATCGGGGTGCTCTCTAAATCGAGCAGTATCAAGATAGTCTATTGTCCTACGCTGGAAAATCTTCGAGCGTATTTGTCTGTGATACGTTCGCCGGAAGGGAAAGCAGCAGGAGGAGGAGGCTTGCAAGGAGAGTTAATTACAGAGGAGAAGGAAGAGCAGACGAGAAGAACTCCATCTCTGATGGCTATCCTGGGCCCGTTGGCTTTACATGTTCCTACTTCGGAGTTCTCTGCCCAGGGGTTGTCTAGGACGTTTGCGGCGGCGGTGGAGGTGGCGGCTCGAAAGGGGATGGATCTTGTGCTGTGTGAATGTAGGGATGCTGTTGATTCTAACGGGGGTGGGAATGGGAGGGGGGAGGTGTTATGGCATACGCAGGTGCCGCTGTTGAATAGCTCTGTGCGGGTTGGGGAGGAAAGTACTTCGTATCGAGGGGGAAGAGTACCTGTTAAAAGGGTCCTGCAGCGGTGGTTTGAATTCAATGACGATGAGGCTCCGATTATGGACACTACAGACATAGACGTTTGACGATTTGAAAGGACAGCAATAGAGCAAAATATGTGCTATGAGACAATATAAACCCCCATAATCAACCGGGTATCCTTAAACCAGTCCTAAAACTCCCGATTTGACACCATAATGAATTTCCAAATTTATAGGCATTTCTCCATGTCCGTGATATAGAGTTTGATGTGTGACTCCAACTTCAAGTACTCATCGTGAGCGCTTTGGATTTCGCTCTCAATGTTCTCCTTGAGATCGGCCATCTGGATGGAAATTAGTAAAGCATGCAAAGCCGAAGGAAACAAGAGACATTTACCTTCTTCTCAGTTTGTTCGATCCGGATTCTCCTCCGCTCCATGTCGCGTTGCTTTTCAGCTCGCTCCTCCCGGAGTTGTTTCTGAACTTCCCGGAGTTCCTCCATGCGCGCCTGCGCTACTTCGGCTTTTTCTTGAGCATTTTTCCGTAAAGCCTCGATCCTCTCATTCCATCGTGCCAGCTGCCGCTGCAGCAACTTCTCGGTCTGCTCCACTTCCCTGACATTATTCCCCCGCTCTGAAATGGCTTCTCTATTCCTAGAGGCCCTTGACTCTTCATCATCTTCCTTTTGCAGTTCCACGGATATATCTTCGAGAAGGCGCACACAAGCTTGCACGTCGTTACTAACGACCGTAAACGTGTCCGATGATGTTTGCAGAGCTCTCGCTCGTTTCTCCATCGCGTCGATTTGCGCTTTCTCACGAAGGAGATTTTCCGACAATTCACTCAGCGACGACTGGAGAGAGATGGGGCTCTCCATAACATAGGGACGCAGTTTCTCGACTTCTTGTCGCGTACGAACGACCTTTTCCGTCTTCTCCTCAAGCTGCGCTTGCCGTCTTGCCTTATCCGCCTTGGCTCTTTCTAGCATCTCGGCCACTCGCTCTTGGTTTCGTCGCAATTCGAGTAGCCGTGCTTTCAACTCGTCATTCCGTCGTACCTTCTCCTTAACCTGTGCCTCGTTGGCCTTCAGAGTCCGGCGCATTTCCTCGAGGCGCTGCTCCATCTCCTGGTTCTCCGTGTACAGGGTGTCAATGCGCGACTTGACCTTCTCGCCCTTGTTGAAATGCTCATCAATAACGGGCGTTTGAGATTCGCGGAATCTGACAAAGTTGATGAGGTAGGAGAATATCTTAACGAGTCGATCATGCGTTGGCTTGGTGAGATCGGTAAACATAAAATCATTGACACCACACTATGTTTCCATATGCCGTGTTAGGTCCGACTGAGCTCATCTGTTTCAAATAAGAAGCGGGTTTATACGCACCTCCATCATCAACCGCCGTAAGCTGGTAAAGAACCCCATGAGGTTGCGCGTGTCGGTAGGTACAATGTCGGGGTAGTCGCCACAGATATCGTCCGCCGCCGCTCGCATCGCTGGCTCGACGGTTTCGCGTGTCATATTCATAAGGAGCTCGGCAAACCATTCAAAGACCATTTGAATCTGTTGCGGGTTTGGCTTGATCAAGTCGGCGGCGGTGAAGGGGATGCCTATGTCATTAATGCATCCTGCGATTTCCTTGTCCGGCTAATAGCAGCGTTAGATATTGTAAGCGAAGAGGCCTTGTTCAACTGCGAACTAACCAGGCGCATAAGAGCATCATTCTCATCCTCCTTCTTGCGACCTCTATTGTGGTGTTGCTGGGAGCCATGGAATTGCTGGCTCATTCGGCTGCCGTACGCCATTGTTTCTCACAGTCCAAGCTAAGATGGTGAGCCGCAGGAATCACTCGAACACGATCAAGGCAGAGTGGTGGCGAGATTGATGCCCGCTCGATGGATGTTATGATGATTGTTTACTGCGCAGGACTCGCATGGCAACCAGAAGTGGACTAGCGCGGTTGGAGAGGGGCACTACGGACAAACAATGCAAACCTACTCCACGCTTCCCTTTTTCGATGACTCTTTGCGGCGGCCACAGCGGAATTACCTGTGATTTGTAAATCAGTGTTAGAGAGAGCTCTTTTGCCGTGAACGCGAGATTTTCCAGCTCACGTCTCTCAGATCCTCGGCGTATCATAGCTTCTCGGCGATTTTCAGACATCATGGCAGCTCCCACATCAGGCTCATCGGCCGCCGCCAAGCCGTTCGAGTAAGTCACCTACTTCACAACCAGGAAGTCCTAGTCCTTTGGATCACTAATATATCTTCTTTCTAGCATTGTCGCGACATACAATGACTTGCTCCGCTCCGATCCAGACCTCACTATGCCAATTGCAGCTATCGAAGCTCTGGTACTACTCCTTACAAACTCTCCCTCCTCGACGATATCCGAGACGCTCGACCTTCTCGAGAAATCCACTGCACACCTGAAACAGTCGATCCCGAACCCCATTGGTCTCTCTGCTGGAACCGACCTCTTCCAGCGATACCTGATTACTACCCTGCAGAGACCCGGACAGCTCGGGCCCGCAGGTGATTTCAACGCGATCAGGGCGCATCTTCTGTCGAACGGACGGTTGTTTATCAGACGTGCGAAAGAGAGTCGGGACAAGATCGCGGCGTTTGGACGAGGCTTTGTACGCGATGGAAGCACGGTTCTGACGAATGGAGGATCACGAGTTGTCGCTTCGTTGCTACAGAAGGCCGCGGACGAGAAGGGCGGCCCGTCAGCCGTGCGGTTCAAGGTGATCTATGTCCTGTCATCGGCGAAGGGGACTGGCGCGCATCCCGATGAGCCGGAGGGTATGGAGACTGTGCGCGCTCTCCGGGCGAAGGGTGTTCCTGTCGCTACGATCCCGGAGTCGGCTGTTGCCTACTCGATGGGCAAGGCCGATACTGTCATCGTTGGTGCCGAGGGTGTGGTTGAAAACGGTGGTATCGTGTCGCGCATGGGAACCTACCAGATCGGTCTTCTTGCGAAGGCTATGGGCAAACCCTTTTACGTTGTGGCGGAGAGCCACAAGTTCGTCCGTATCTACCCGCTCAGCCAGTATGATTTGCCTATTGAGCAGCGCGTGATCGATTTCAAGACTGAAGAAGATGTCGCCGACGAGGCGAAGCAACAGCAAGCTTTGTCTACGGATACAGTCGATGCCAAGGCCGTCAACACGGCGGACAGCGCTGATGTAGTTGACTTCACTCCCCCCCATCTGATCTCTGCCTTGATTACGGACAGCGGTGTTTTGACACCAAGTGCGGTCAGTGAGGAGCTGATTAAGATTTGGTTCTAATTCTCCATTTCCATTCCGCGCTCTTCCATACAGGCATGAGACGTGGAGCTTGTGATGTCTTTTAAAAACTAAATGAAGCGGATTGGCGTTAAGGTCATGATATCTCCGGACGCTTAAGGTGTTTATTGGTTTGCAATGTGTTGTCTATCTGCAAATCTCAAAGAAAATACAACTGAATAGATCTAGAATTACACTTCCGACAGGAACCGTAGCAAATATCTACTAGTTCTAATGTACAATATGCGGAATCCCGGTACATTGGCTAACCACAGCCACACCCGCCGCCAGTGTTTCATGCAAGACTAAGATTATCATAGAACATCTCACCGCTTTGGTGATGTTTCTGTTTAAGGGGCAGATGTAGTTGGCTACTAGTAGTCAGCATACCTGGCTATGAATTACGTGAGGAATCTGACGCTGAAGCGTGAGAGGCACTGCTCGAAACCTAACTTGCGTCATAGTACTATGTTTGTATATTGTAAACTATGCAATTTGCGGGGGACATTCTGCCCAGGTTATCCTCATTCAAGGCAGCAGGCGGTGAAGGAGGCAACTGACTTGCCATATTAGGCTGGAAGTACCAAACTACGTAACTAGTAAAGGCTGCTCCCCTTATGATTTCATCCCGCGATGGGACATCCTATCCTGTTCATGAACTCCTACCATGTAGTTTGTCCTGCCCCTGCAGCCGCCATTGGCTTTCTTTTTCTTACTATACCACGCTCCAAGCCTTGTTCATGAGGTGTCATCTGTCTTACTCCCTACATTCAAGCCTGTACACCTGATACCGTTGATCGCAAAAGACTTTCCGCCCTACGCCTCCTTGTCTCTGCGCGGTTTCGTATTCGTTTTTGTTGATCGGCCGCTGCACGAGCCAGCCTTACCAGCCCGCGGTCATACTCCGTCTCTTGCTATAGGATCCACCTCAAACGTCCAGCAGTCAACCCCCTTCCTGTCTGTGTCAGCTTTCTGCATGTGTCAGATTCCGTTTATCTATATAACTATTGGGGTGCTGGCTCTCCGGTTCCTTGGATCCATGTGAAACGACGAATTTCTCCTATTGCTTTTGTCTCTGCCCGCAGCATGTCTTCGGCCGTTCAACCGCCTAATGGCTCCCCTTTACTACGGCCCCGTGCCGTTCCGGGGACGAAGAATCTAGACGATTTGACAGCAATTTCCCCCTTGGAGAAAGCTGATTCGAGGCGAGTACTTGCATATACCATTACTACGAATGCTAGAGCTAATGTCCCATACTAGTGGTCGCTCAACGCCGGTCCCCGACGATGCTCCTCCCTCCGTGCATTCAATCTCCACGGCAAGAAAGCAAGCCCGAGCCCGGACTCGAATTTTCTATACAATCGATTATGTCCCTCGAGTATCGCACTTTGACCCGCGGAGCGAGTACCGCGACTTCCGCGGCTTCTATACCCTGTTTTGGATTGCATTGTTTATCATGGTCGTTACTACGATGCTTCGGAATATCAAGGATACCGGATATCCTCTGAGGATCAGAGTATGGAGTCTGTTGTCTGAAAATGTGTGGTCCATGGGCTTCAGCGACGTGGCCATGGTGGTCAGTAGTGCAGTGGTCCTGCCGCTTCACCATCTCATACGAAACAGCGGTAGCTTGTTGCGCTGGGGAAGAGGTGGCATGGTCGTGCAAAGCATTTTCGAGGCCGGCTGGGCCATTCTATGGATCAAGTAAGATTGGCATCTCACTGTACCTTTAGCTAGATGCAGAAGCTAACCATACCCTAGTTGGCCATTTATGATGCGCTGGACCTGGACGGCCCAGGTCTTCTTCACCCTCCATACTCTAACCATTCTGATGAAGGTGCACTCCTACGCGTTCTACAACGGCCATCTGAGCGAGACGCAACGTCGACTAGCCTCGCTCGACAAGCCAGGGAAAGTCTCAATGGAAGCGCCAATCCCATACCCGGATGCATCCCCCCGTCGACGCTCGGTAGTTAGGCGTGCGAGCCACCATGCACGCTCCGAGTCAATCGCTGAACTGCGCGAGGACCTGGCCACAGAGCTCACCTCTCCATTGGGGAATGTCACCTATCCTCAGAATCTTACCGTTGTCAATTATGTCGACTTCATTTTCTGCCCCACTCTCTGCTACGAGCTGGAATATCCTCGAAGCAAGGAAAGACGGTGGATCGAAATTGGCTTGAAGACTTTGGCTATCTTTGGATGCATTTTCTTATTGACATTAACAAGCGAAGAGTTTATCCTCCCTGTCCTGACAGAGGCCAACATTCAATTGCACAGGGTGTCAAGCGCGGCCGACAAAGCCCTGATCCTTGCAGAGACCATCAGCATGCTACTGTTCCCGTTCATGGTCACGTTTCTTCTTGTGTTCTTGGTGATATTCGAATACGTTTTGGGCGCTTTCGCGGAACTAACGTGTTTCGCTGATCGTCACTTTTACTCGGACTGGTGGAATTCCTGCGACTGGTCAGTGGAGACCTATAAAGCCTCTTTGATGCTGGCCACTAATCTGGCCGCAGGCTCGAGTTCTCCCGTGAATGGAACATTCCCGTTCACCACTTCCTCCGCCGCCACGTATACTTCCCCTCGCTATCGAACTTCTCCAAACCGGTCGCCATGTTCATCACTTTCCTCGTCAGCGCTATTGCCCACGAGTTGGTCATGAGCTGCATCACCAAGAAGCTCCGCGGCTACGGATTCCTAGCGATGATGCTCCAGCTACCCATCGTTGCAGTACAGAAGTCCAAATACGTCCGAGGAAAGACAACACTCAACGTATTTATTCCCTCCCACTATGACTTCTCAGAAGCAGGTACTGACTCTTATTCCACAGAACCTCTTCTTCTGGTTATCTATGATTTTCGGACTATCACTAGTAAGTCAATCACCTACCTTACACTCCAAAGCCAAGGGGAATAATCATCCTGACCTATCACAGATGTGTGCGCTTTACGTCCTCGTCTAGACACACGAAGTCGAATTTTCCCGGTAGCTGTTGGCTACACTCAACTCCCTGACCTCTCTAGCACCATCATCCTGTCCCAGACCTGTAACATACACTATTGGACGGATATCATTTGTGGTACCTGTCTCTTATCATTTCACTTACATATATACTACTATACACACATACATGCATGTTCAATTCAGTTTTATATATACCCTGCTTGTTGTTTTGACATTGTATATCATCAGTTGGGTTTTTTGCACATATTTCATCCTTGGTATATCGTCTTATTTTTCTTTTTGCTTTCTTTCTTATTATTTTACTACCGTTTATCAATTGTATCCCGCGCAAGACTATCTTGCGTTAGGAGAAAGACACTAGACGGTCTATCCAAATGTTGATTCTAGAGATGGACATGTGTATAACCCCTATTATATTGATGGGTTTAGATAAACAACTTAGATACAGGATAAGAAGGAAACGCCACTTGATTAAGTTAGGTGGGACCATGATCACGACTTGAGTACTCTAAGCAGTTGGATCCAGCTATACCTAGCTAGTACTACGAATATTACTTTCCCTATATACCCACTTCCCAAATATACGACTTGTCGTTTAAGATTCCGAATAGAACAAAAAATCTTAAAGACACCAGCGACACAAGGCCCAAGCGATAAAAAGACCTAAAAGATACTATAGATTGTTTCACAGAAACAAACCCCACTCACCAGCGGCTTCGTGCCTGAGTGCCTGACTCTATATCCAATTTGTGTTCCTAGAGCAACGCAGCCAAACGCGAAACGCCGTTAATGAACCAAAGATCAACCAATGACAAAGGTGCGCCCATTCCAAGAAGCTGAAGCACTTGTATTGCGAGAGCGATAGATAACCAGTATCAAACAAAACCTGATGTGTCCGATCCGTCAAGGACAAGACACGTGACGTCACCGATCAAGGCGACGTACTCTTGATTTCAAGTTGGACGTATGATGTGTATGCAAGATGATATGAGCCGAACAACTTACATATGCTCGATCGGCTCTTCAGGGAGGAGAATTTCTCGGTCGCGGCGAGAACTAGGAAGGCAGGCTTTGAGCGGCGGGCGGACAATGTCGTTAAAGAGGAAAGTTCCGTAAACGAGGAGCGCGAAGCCGACGACTTGTAGCCATTTGAAAGTCTCCCAGCCCAGAGCGAGGGAGACGAGCCAGATGAAAAGGGTCCGGCAGGTGTCGATTGTGCTGCGGGAAGTAGCGGATACGGTGCGGGTGACGGAGAGACCGAAGAAGTTGAATCCGCTGAGGCAGTCGTGGTTAGTATGCTGTAGATGAATAAGGAGGAAGGTTAGGAGGAAACTCACCCAATGCTAATCATAATCAAGAAACTGGACATGGCAATTGCTCGGTTGTTGAAGACCTGGCTCCATCCTTCCTTTGCATCGAAGTAGCCGTAGCGGCCGGCCTCGGTGCGTCCAATGGTCAAGTACAAGATGATCGAGCCGATGACGGTGACAGAGAACCCGAAAATACCTTCCCAGCCAACAACCTGGAGGGGGTCCATTTCATAGTTTTCCAAGATCCACTCTTCCAGGACGAATTGGGACGCAGTGAAGATCTGGGCTGCAGCTATAAGCAGCACCCCAACGACAGCTTTCAGTGCTTCCGGAGACCGCGTTGTGGCCTGGATTTCCCTGATAGCATGGGTCATGACGGTGGCAGCACTTCCTTGGGTGACGTCGTGTCCTTGGTTGTCCGCGAAGAGGGCACCTGCAAGACCGACCAGAGCAACACCTAGGACCACAATGAACAGCGCCAGCCAATGATAGAGATGAAGTTTGCGGTGGAGAAAAAGAACACTAAAGAGGCCGACGAATAAAACGAGGGCGCCGCGAGTCATCTGGTAGACACTGGCAGCGACGAAGAGCAACCCGACGTTCATCAGAGTTGTGCCCGCAATGTCGCAGCATGCTGGTGCAGCAAGAAGAAAGATCTTGTATCCACGAAGGTGAATGCGACCGTCTGCTAAAGTGGCGGGCTTCGTGACATCATTTGAAGCTTCTGGTCCTCTGATTGTATAATCTTCCTCCTCGTCGAGTCCTTCAGTGTTATTGACAGGGTGATAGCCACCAGCCAGAAGAGGCGAAGAGTTGTTGGACAAGCGCGGGGCAATATACCGTTGATACAGATGGGTCATGAGGATCACCAGCCAGCATCCCATTTCTCCGGTGAACATCTGGATACTGCCGTCCAAGGGAGATTGTGAGCCGGAGCATGCAAGCTAGCACAAAGAGGGGAATGCCTACGTTTGGATGACAGGTTGCTCAAAGGTGCGACGGTATTTGGGAGAGGGCGAATCGCAATTCCATACACATTGCATGTCCTGTTCGTCGGGTGAGCCAAGAGGTGTGGTAGACCACAGTAAGGAAGTCCAACCTGGTATTTGTTGAGGATGGTGTTGCACACCCCAGTGACGAGCATCATCGTCACCAGGAACGGAACAGCAGCCTTGTTCGCCATGATGCCCGGAGCCTGATAAGAATATGGGGGGACAAAAAAGTGGTTGTTGAATGGTACGAAGCAGGGGAGGAGGTAGAGGAGGTAACTAGAGCGATAGATAAGCCACTCGGTGGCTCACGTGGGTGGAGTGATAAGGTGGTCACAGGGAGGGAGGGAAGGTGTGGGTTAGTTGGCCAAGTCCGGAAGCTGATGGTGGGTGGGAAGGCGAGAGAAATTCAAGGCACATTCAAGTCGATTGGCAATGTGAGTCTTCAAGAGCAATCTAGCAAACCGGGAGCTATTGAGCACCCATCCTGGAAGGCCGAGGATACAAGATGGGAGAAACACGGAACAAAGCAGACGAGGATGATGGAAGATGGAGGGAGAGAGTTCATGGGGAAAGAAGAGCCACAGCTTTCGGTGGACAGGCGAACCTTATCGGCAGCTGATCCCGGAGTGGGTCTTGTCACGGGTCCGTATGGGGCGTATCATTACGGCGGACATACGGACAACCAATAACTACAGGAAAATATAACGAACTGTAGTGGTGTATACCTGGGGATAACCTAAGGACGCAGATGCGAAACGTATACAGATGGAATATTGGTGTAATTAAAGCTAGACTAGATGGTGCTTCAGACCAGTCATGGGATACATCCAGTTACCCTCAGCCCTATTCTTCTTCAGGCCGTGGCAGTTCTCACTCTTCAAATCACCCCCGAGAGAGCCTTGCTCCCAGGGCGACTCAGCAAATAAACCCTCTTTTTTTATCGCTCGCTCCATCCAACGCCGCGCCAGAAGAATACCGACCAGTGAAAAGGGGGAAAAAAGAAGAAGAAAGAAACACACAACATGTCAAGCACTAGAAATGACAAGTCCTCCTCGGCTTAATGTACAGTAATCATTCGTGGTCCATGCCAATTGACATGGTAATCCGCACGCCTTTCGCCGGCTCAAATCATAAAACGCTTCTCATCACATGGTACCTTCCTATATCGCGCAGATCGCGATGCCACTATCGTCAACGTTGATCGCCCCGTCTTTGCGCTCGACCAGATCCCAATCAAATTCCTCCCACGGATCCGTCATCATAATCCCATCTTCCAGCCGGCCTGGGAAGGCAACCCAATCCGCTGGAAGCCAGCTGCCCTCACTCCCTTCGTTCTTACCACTGAGATCATCCGTCTTGGGAAGCTCAGTATCCTTGGGGGTTTGGGTCACGAGGCCGGTCTCAACGGAATCCGGCGTGTCTTTCGCTTGCGTGTTGGTAAACATCTCAGGGTTAAGGAATTCGTCCATGGCACCGAATCCAAGGCCGCCGTCATCGGCAAACTCCATAAAGGTATCCTGTATCGCGTCGAGGGAAATTGCGCTGTTTGCCCACGGGTCTTGAGGAGCTGCATCCACAGAGGGTCCTGGTTCGGCCAATTTAGCCGGCTCCTTCTTGCCGTCTTTGCCGGCGGTTGGCTTGAGGGGAGACGGCACTGCCGTTTTGGTCGTGGACGTGCGAGGCGTCAATTGTTGATTCGATGCTGGCGAACTAGGCTTTGGCCCTACTTGGCTGGTAGCTCGCCCCATCGGAGTCGCACTTGCGGGCACTGGAGTGGCCGCCTCGAGTTTAACCTCGTGCTTCGAAGGTGACGAGGTTGCAGCGGCCTTGCCATTCACGAGCGGGATGCTCTTCATGTCTTGAACCCCACTCTTATCTTCGTCCTTCACAAGGCAGTTGCGGAAGCTTTCCAGGGCGAACTCCAGTGGGTTCTCAATCGGCTCTTCAGCCTGGTGGGCCTCTGCGATGTGTTTGTCCAGGGCGTTTTGTGCCGCAAACCCTTGGTAGTGATGCTGGCACTCGGGGACACTACACTTGAAGGCTCCACCCAAGGCTGCTCCGTTCGCCCGTGCATCGGCCGGTTTTCCTGCCTGCGCCTTGGAAGTTGGCGTGACAGAAACGGGTGTGGCACCAGTTTGAGACTGCTTCCGTTTCTTCGGGGGAGGCAGTTTCAGCTGTTCCGGGGGAATACTACCCGGACCGTATGCATGGGGAACACCTTGAGGAGAAGGCGCTCCGAACGGCGCTTGTGGGATGGCAGCAGCGCCCGAAACAGTTTGGCTGGAGGCTCGGCGGGCCCGCTGAAGTGCTTCCTCCTGCTGTTGCAACTGCTGGAGATTGCTTGCGTTCAGGGCGGGCATGTTGGGTTGGCTGGCCTGTTGCGCAGGTGCCCCCTGAGAGACGCTGAGCCGCGGGCCTGGCATCTGTTGGCTGAGACGCGCAAGCATTGTATGGAATAGCTTCTTGATAGAAGAGGTATACATCGAGAGATATTGTGGCGATATTGTGTATTGGTCATTGAGAGTCCAATCAGGCCCTGCTTTGAATTGCCTCATTAAGTAGACCCGCTGGAAAGAATCGTCAGTCATAACCGAACCTCACATATAGTAGAAAGGGAAAGCAATCGCATAACTCACCATTGAAAGTAAGCTGTGCACATTCTTCTCTTGTCCGGGAACTTTAGCCATAAATTGAATAAGAGTATCCATTCTACTTAGGTATCCAACGATATCCCGCAGCTGCTGCGTCATGGTTGCCTTTTGCTCTGGCGTAATGGGTGCAGGCTCCCCTGGAGGAGTGTTTCTGGCAATTTCGTTGTACAACTGCTTTAATTTTTCTGGCATGTTGTTCCATTGCTCATCTGAAGTCGGTCTGCTGACGGGGCCCCGGCTTTGGAGTTGTTGCCTGCGCAATTGTGCCTCGAACTGTACGCGTTGCTGGGGCGTCATGGCAGCCAATTGCTCGCGAGAGAGAAGCATATTCGCCTGTGCTTGTGTAGGGGTTGCTCCCACCTGAGCAGGTGCAGGAGGTGCGGGTTTCTGCGAGGGGGTGGATTGAGGTTCTGTAGACTCATCATGTGGCAACTTTCTTTTCTGCGCCTGCTTTGCGACAGGCCCTTTCGCATTCTTGCCAGGCGGTACAGGCTGTGCCTGGGCCTTTGTCGTCGAACTTTGCTGGGACTGCTGCGCCGTTTGTTGGGAGGGCTGCGGCTCCGATTTAGCTTGAGGCATCGAGGGCGGCACAGTAACCGGTGGCTGCGGTGCCGATAGAGATTGTTGTTGTGCTTGCTGGGCGGCAAGGGCCTGGGCTGCACGGCCCTGGGCCACCTGTATTTGCTTCTGTCGGTTTCTATGAAGCAACTCGCGGAGTTGATCATCGCTCAAATTCTGTACCTGACTGCCTAAGCGCTGGCGGGCCAATTGAATATCTTGCGCGGAGATGGGACGCATGACCGGCATATTCATTGGCATCTGCTGCTGGCCAGCTTGGAGCTGTGGGTTCATCAATGGCTGCGGCTGCCCCTGGAACGGCGTCGGCATCCAAGGTCCTTGTCCGCCCTGTTCGGGGTTGCGAGCATTCTCTTTTGACTGGGCAAGAATCTGTGCGAGATGGAGTTTCTGCAACGCCAACAGCTTCGTGATGTCGGCGCCTCCCAGGAGTTGCGGGTTTGTGGCCGCCAAATGCTTCAGCTGACCCCAGGTCTTGATATTCTTCGGAACAGCCGAGGAGATGTTCGGGTTGTTGCTCAATATCGCGGGAGGAAAATGCAATCGATCCATCTCTTTGACCTGTTCGGGAGACATCTCCATACCGCCGCTATGCGCACGAAGAAGCTGGAGCTTATAGAGATCCTGCTGGCGCTGCTGTTGCTGCTGTTGCTGTCGTTGTTGGACGGACATCTGACCTGGCAGCATCTGATTAGGCGCTTGGGCACCACCCATTCCCGCAAGCTGTTGTTGCAGATTCAGAGACGCTCGTAGGTTCTGCCCATTCTGCATCTGGCCGTTTATCATTTGGCCATTGACCATCTGCTGGCCTTGATTAGACTGCGATAGATTCTGCTGCATAGGCATAGACTGCTGCGAGGCGTTTGCCCTAGCCAGGGCCTGGTTGTTCGCCAGCGCACGCCGTTGATGGTTCATGAGAAACACGCTTAACTGTTCATTGCTCAATGCATTGAGTTGCTCCTGAACTTGCGGGGGGAGGTTAGGTGGTATCTGTGGTCTTTGCATAGACGGCTGTCCGTTCATCTGAACGTTACCAGGCTGTTGTCCCATGCCCTGGGGTCGGGATGGAGGCCGGACTTGCGCTGTTCCTTGTGGCGGAGAAATCTGACCGGGAGCCATTGGCCGATTCAACATGGGCATAGCCGGGCTTTGTTGGGACATTTGATGCTGCATACGCGCGCCAGGTTGGTTTTGAGACATGGCGAATTGTACTTTGGCGGCTGCTTGTACCCGTGCTTGGTCTTGTGCCGACTGAGATTGCGCCTGTGGCTGCGCCTGGAATTGAGATGCTTGTTGAGACCTATCCTGCGGCATAGTCTGTGCATTCTGCACATGCTGCTGGGCTAGAAACTGCGGGCTTATTCCGGAGCCGTTCATATTTCCCTGCGCGCCCTGACCAAGCTGCTGTCCGACCTGGAACATATTCTGCGGTGTCGTGAAGGGTTGCTGGTTCATCTGCGAGGAGCTAGCGGGCACCACAAGTTGGCCTGCCTCCTGAGAGCGCAATCCATCCGCCTGTTGCCCCTGGATGTTCTCAACATTTCCGATGGACGACGACGGATCCAAGCCCTGCTGCCCGCCTACCGAGAAGGAGTTGCGTTGTGCGTTCATCATATTCTGGAACATATGCCGCTGTGTGTTCATCATGGGGTCGCCCATCATGGCACCGTTGGGATCAACCCCAGCACCTGGAGGGCGAATATCACTCCGATTCTTCTTATATCTCTTCAACTGATTAAGTGCCTGGGAGCGGAAGAAGTAGGTGATCGGGTCCATGTTTTTCCGTTGCAAATACCCCCGCTGCTCGGGCGTCATATTTTGCAGGTTCATCTTAATTTTCTCGAGATCCTCTGGCGAGGTCTTCGAAATGATCTGACTCGCTATGCGACACACTTGCTCGTACTCTGACGCTGAAAGGGTGTTTAAATCGTCCGAAAGCGCTGCGCCATTTGCAGGCTTTTGTTGCGGGCGCTGTTGCTGTAATAGGTTCTGATGTTGCTGCTGCGCTTGCTGGCGGTGTTGCATTGCAGCTTGTTGGTTCAGGTCACCCATGCCCATCGACATTTGCTGTTGTCCGGGCAAGGGCGATGCTTGCACGGGGCGATTCATTTGAGGGTTAAATGGCGGCTGCCCCACTCCAGGCATCCCCATGGCTGGCCCTTGGGGCATCATCCCACCTTGCATAACGGCTGCTTGTCTGGCACGAGTATCGCGAATATGAAGGAGCTTCTCATTGCATTCCCTTTCGTAGTCGGCCTGAAAGACACCGAGATTAGAGCCCACGTCACACAAGGTCAAGGGAAGTAACAGTATCTACCTTCTGACCAGCTTCTTTGAATGCCTTCTGTTCGAAGGTCAAGGCAGCATGCGCAGCATTCTGCATGTCTATACGAGGTTGTATTAGACGCAGTGAGGTAATCCTAGGAGGTGACGGATTAGCGCGGGCACCAGTCACTTCTCAGTTGGAGGAGGGGAGGGGTCCAGGTGAATTTATTTTGAATCAGGTCAGTGACGACAGGGATGCGCATGGTGGGAACCTACATTTGGTACACCTTGAGTGCTCGCTCTCTGATGGGAACTTCCGCTCGCCATCCGGAATATTGGCCCTGTGCCTGCAGCGCCTGTGCGACTTGCTGGAGGATTATTTGATTATTCTCAGGCTTGGCCGGAAGTTGCATTTGGCCATGCGGCTTAACTCCGCCATTCATGGCCCCGCCAACATTGGGGAAGTTTGCCGGATTCATGTCAACAACCCCCCTCAATGGGGATCGAGGAGTAGTCCGCGCAAGCCGTCCGTGGGTGTCAGCATTCGCCGGCGTAGATGCCAAGCGCTACACTATGCGATAGAAGAAATTGTAAGTCAAAGTAGACGGGCGCTCTTCCAGCAGATGTTCGTCGGTGCGAGAGATATGTGGGATGAGACCGGCGGTGGGGCCTTGGGGAGGCACGAGAGAGAAAGGGAAACGGGTAAGACGATGCAGATGAGTCTCGTCGCAGGTTGATCGCGTCTGAGACGGTTGAGTTGGTTGCGGCGTGGGCTTTGCTGTAAAACCAGGTAGATGGGGGTGAAACGAAAGAGGACGAGCAATAGGAACAAGCACGGGACGGCAGTAGAACACGGGGGACCAACGCAGCAGGGAAACAAGGCGTTCGGGCACCAGTGTTCAGACAGAGCGGTTTCGTTGGCAGATGCCCGGGGGGAGTGGCTTGGGGGGGGGGGGGGGGGGATGTCAGACTAAGCAGGATTGAGTCCGGTGGATGCTGGATCAGTGACAGGGATGTTGCAGTGGCACTGGGCCAGTGAGTGCAGAGCCGTTCGTCTCGATGACTATGGAGTCTCCCGGGGCTCTAAGAGGTGGGAGGATGGGTGGCAGGACGGGGAGAAATGACGAGGTAATTTCGGAAACCTAAGCGGGAAGGAGGAAAAATGAACAGGTTAGGATGTTGCTTCCGAATTACAACAGAAGAACAAGAACGAGAAGGCAAAGCATCCCCCAGGGCAGTAAGTTCCCAGCGTTCTGCTTTGGCAGTGAATGAATGCAGAAGTGCGCAAAAAGCCGAACGGTCGGAAAGAGGAGGACGCTAGAGTCAAGAAGGGGATCATCATACCTGAGTTTACAGTAAGACAGGTAACCCGATAACCAGCTAGCTGCACGGTGGCGTGTTCGGCAAGCGTGTCAGCTGGGAGGGCAGGATTAGATGTAGAGAGAATGAGACCAGGAAAGAAGGGGGGAAGGGAAAAAAAAGAAAGGGCCGAAGAGAATAATAGTAATAGCAATAATAACAAAAAGAAAAAGAGAGGAGGTGTGGTGGTTAATGAGAAAGGAAATAAACAGCCAGAGAGGAATCGGTCTGAGAAACTCGAGTGGTAAAGAAAGAGTGAGTGAGGGTGGGAAAGGCGGAGATCGCGAAACCAGGGAATTAGACTAGGAAGGGAGGAATAGCCGGGTTATGAAGAAGGTAAAATTGAGTGGGTAAAAAAAAAAAAAAACGAAAAGAAAAAGAAAAATATAATCAGAAAATAAATAAAATGAAAAGATAATAAAAGAAGGGAAATCTTTTAGAAAAAAAAAAAAAAAATTGACAGCAAAATATAATAACCACGACCAATCCCAATATATGGGTAACAAAGGGGAGAGTTGAGGAAGATAGAGGGAGGGGGGGTGTGGTTAAGGGAGATTGAAGGTGGGAGGAGGAAGTTGAAGATCCCGCTTGAAGGAGCGCGAGAAAACGAGCGGGCAAGAAGGAGGGCAGGCGATGCTGGCTGGGTAAGGAAGTCTAAGTTTGGGTGGTGGTAACGGTAAGGTAATTGATGGATGAGGTATGCCTAAGGCGCGAGTTTGGCTTAGTGTGGCCGAGAAGAGCCAGACTAACAGACTAACAGGTACTAGACTTCCCAAGGCCCTTCTTGGGGATCTGCCCGTTGGTGCTCGTCGTCGGTCGGGCGAGGTTAGGGAAACTTAATTAGTCCCTCAACTAGGACCAAGTGGGTATCTTTTTCTACTGCCGTAGGTCCAGAGTGGGCTGCCTGCTTAAGGTACATCCTCTTCCCGTCGCTTGGTATTTTAAAGAGAAGTAAGTAACTAAAGCAATAGATACTTCTCCAAAGATTAACTACTACTAGTTGTCTGAAGTCTTGAGTAGAAGTAATTAACTAGTACTTTGTATTAAACCAAACAATACTCATATTCTTTCATCCAATGACTCAATGTAGTGAAGGTCCCTTTCTCAGTCTTCTGACCCGGTGCTCCATCCATGGATTCTTCTCAAAAGGTAGATAGAAGCAGTGAGTTAGTGTCGTGCGAATGACGGCTGCAGAGATGGGGGACCGAAGCGGGCCATCTTTTCCTTCTCGGTACCCGCCCATTTTCAGTTCATCATGACTGGCTCTGACTCTTGACTGATTGAGTGACCGACTGAGGTGACTTGACTCCTACTTAGTACTATCTACTTACTGACTATCTGTCTACTTACTAGTACCGTATTGGCCTGGTCCGGGTGACTGGCTGAAAGGGACGCAAGGTCTGTCAGGCCAAGAAATGTTGGTTTCGCAGACTTTCCGGATCGAATCAATGCTTCATGCTTTCCTTTCTTTTCCTCTCATTTCTTTTTTTTTCCTTCTTCTTTTCTGTTCTTTTCTTTTTTTTTATTCACCCTACTCTTCCAATGGTCTCAATATCCCGCACAGGGGCCGACCATACTTAGTACACAGCCTGAAGGAGTAGTTGGTCAGGTCCCCGCCCCCCTTCCCCCCCTCCGCCCCAATACCTGATCCAATTAATGTGCATGAACCTTTGGAAATAAAAAAGCTCTTTTTCTTGTCTTGATGTTTCTGCATTGAATACGGATGTCCTCGCGCCTAAGTGAATTATCCACCGAGTCGGTAAGTCGTCCACCAAATGGGAGGTTGTCTCTCCTTATAATCTGAATATTACTACGAAAGCGGCTGCCTGGTTCCATTCATAATTCCTACCGCTACTCAATCGGACTTTCTAGAGGCGCGTGTACTCTTTGCCCCACTACTAACAATCCCTCTGGTTCCGCGGGACGATAGCCTCCCCAGGGACTAGATAGCAGTCTAGTAAATAGCCTGCACTAATATTAAAGAGGGCGAGCTGAAGTCAGAAGAACTGCATTCATCCTCAGGTTGGATCCACTGCATTATATATCCCAAGTCGTGTCAACTGAAATGATGTTCCTGCATCCAACCAATTCAAGTAAAAATCGTAATAGGAGCCTGAACCAAGCTGCCTGTCTGTGCGGATGGAAGTGCGGTAAATAGTACCGTCCTACAATACTTGATCTTTACGTTCCGGCTGTTGCTTTCCGGTCTATCCATTGCTAGCTCAATAAAAAGAGTGTCTACCTTGCAGACATTGGACCAAATGAAGTAATAGCACATAGCGTCCGTACGCGGCAGACCAAAAAAGACTACTAAGTTCCGATGCGCAAATCGAAGCCATGGCCATCTGCCAGTCGACCGTACGACCTACTCACTAGGGTGACTGTGGGTGTCAATGCTGTCCCCCCCCCTCTTTCCAATCCATTTCTATTGTTTGACAACTTGATCCTCTACCCTTCAATCAATTTGCTATAAATGTAAACATGTTCCACTATACTCTTTTCACACTACAGTTCCCTTGATCAAGACGAAGCCATGCTAAAATCGATATCTCTGCATTCAAAAATCTGATTTATGAACCCGGGGAGGAGAGTTGTTCTACTATGGACAGAGTTTGGGTGGCGGGTAGTCTTGAAGGTAAGGCGTTCCTTCAAACTTCAGAGTAGAAAGAGGAACGAAGTGAGCAGGGAAAGCGGCGGCTGAAACACGCGGTGCTTCGGAGTGGTCCGGATCAGTATTGTATTCTCGATGTATTGACCATGAACTCTACCACTGTAGATATGGGGCAGATATATCATGGCTTAAGTTTAAAAAGCAAGAGCTATGTTTTGAGAAGAGAAATCAAGCAATGAGATGTGATGATATATCTCACAACACCAGCGTGAGCCATCCATCCTTCCCGTTTCACCCCCCCCACGGGTGACCGACCAGGCACGGAGTCGATCGCAGGCACCGCCGTGATCATCCGTCCGTATCCATCGGGCTAGTGTCGAATGCGGGCAAAAGCGTCAGCCAAGTGGACCTGACTAAACAGTGCCTTAAAGTACTCGTCCGCCTGTTGCTTCTTTTAGCAGCGGGACACGTCAGGTGATACCACGTGACGCGGGTGCTGTCGTCACCAGATGGATGCACTTTGATTAGCATCGACCAACAACGACGAGCTTTGGGAAATGAGATGATCCATAAAACTGTCCTCGTTTCCATTATCGACTCTCTGTCTGTCCGGTCCCTTTTTTCGCGTCCTGTCTAACTTCCAAAACCTTCTTTGCATGCTTCTGCAACCCCCCTGGATCTTTGGGTCAAAAAGTCCCTCTTTTAGTTGACTTACGATGATTATTATTGATTGACTGATCCGATCGATCAAGACCCTGGATTTCCCCGTACTAGTTACTCCTCCTACCTCCTTCGTCCACTGCCGCATGTCGAACGCCCCTCCAGAATCGCCATGATTTCCGCATCACCTGTTCCCGTGGGGTCCAGCGTCTTTTTTACTTTGGCCCTCCTTACGATCTCCGTGCTAGTTCTGTTACTTCTGCGGCGCTTTCTCACTCTCCGCGCGACTCCGGCCTACCTTTCAATCCCCGTCTTCCTTGCACTCGCGCTTCCGGCCAGTGTAGTTCTTCTGGTCCCCATTGACCTAGCATCAAGCTCACGCGATGGCGGAGGCCCCACGGCTATTTGGCTACCCGACCGCCTAATTCTCGTCTCCTGGCGCATTGCTTACTGGCTAATCTTTGTGCTGACATGGTAGGTGATGTGCAGCACGATGTATCCGGTCGCGACCGTCTCAATTTAGATCAACACTGACTCTTTACTTCGTCTCAGGGCCATCCTTCCTTTACTCGGAGAATACATTGATTCGGGTTACCGTGAGCCGAAGGGTCGCATTCAATACTCCATTCGTTCCAATGCGCGGTATCAACTGATCGTGCTGTGCTGTGCAACGGTCGGATTAATCTACATTTCGATCCAGAATGGCTTTGAATTCACCTCGATTAAGACGCTAGTGATGGCTCTTGCATATGTTTGGGGTCTGGTTCTGGCCATCTATCTGATGGGTCACGGACTTGTTTCCATTCCCCGCACGCTCTTCCGTAACTCCAACGTCAGTGGTCGTCTGCGGAGGATCCAAGCACATGCTCCGAAGCTGCACGACCGTTTGATGGACGCGATCAATGACCTGGAAAGCCTGGAATCGCAAGTCGCCCAACTGCAGCGTCGCAAAACGGGCACCGCTCGCGATTTTCAAGAGTGGATTGATGAATTGGCAGAGACGTCGAACCCGCCCGAGCTGCGTTCGGGGCTCTTGGAACAGGCGGATGGGCCCGGCACTATCCCTGCCGTCATTACTGAACGTTACCTTGCGGACTTGACCCGTCGTCTTCAGCGCGCTCGGCATCAAAAGGCTCGCTTCGTCGACGAGTGGGATCGCTTGGTCTTATCCGCAGCAGACATGCAGGCAATTATCAATTCGTCGGCTTCTAAGAAGCTCGAGTTTATTCACTCCCCCCATCGATCATCTTGGCTCCCGAGCCTTAACTTTCTGAGTCCATACATGCGATACCATCTCTATGTGCATGTTATTCCAAACGTGCGACTTGGACTAGGCGCGGTTTTCTCGGCGGCCTCCGTGTGCGTTGTCTGGTCGGAGTTGGTCAAGTCCTTGGCGCCTCGGCTATCCGTCGTGACGCTTTCTGTGGTTTCCTACCACAAGGAACCGGCGCCGGTCGACTTTGGGCGCCAATTGATTGCCTCTGCTTGGCTGCTGTACATGTGCTCGGCAGCATTGGTGGGTGTCAACGACGCCAAAGTGTGGGGCAACCGTGCTTTGGTCCGCCGAAACACGTACGGGGAGAGTGCCTGTTGGTATGCGGGGCTAGTGGCCAGACTGACCGTTCCCATCGCATACAACTTCTTGACCTTTTTGCCTGCGACCGTCCGGCAAAGCACCACTTTCTACAAGTTCTTGGGCCGGTTCATTGACCTTACCCCGCTCGGAAAGGGCTTTGATTACTTTTTCCCGGTCTTCATTCTGGTTCCTATCGGTGCCACCCTTTTCAACCTCTACGGTCGCGTCCAGAATATCTGCAGCTGGGGTCTTCTGGAAGAGGATGATGATGACCTGGAGAATAACCCCGGTGGCTACGGGCTAGGCGGATGGCGAGAGGGACGTGATCTTATCGACCGGGAGCTCAACGGCCTCGGTTCTTTGGGACTCTCCCCTCGTGGCGGTCGGTCACCTCGCCCGTCCAGTCGCATTGACGATGACACGCCAGCCTTCTCCTCCTCCCGCACCGCACTCCTAGAGAATTCTCGAACCCCTCGAGCCTCCAGGGGAACACCAGCCACCACTCCTTTAATGGAGGATGAGGATGAAGATAACTTTTTCCAGTCCTTTGCTCACCGAGTAAGAAACACTTTCGAGACCGCCAGCAAGCCCCAGTGGCTGCAGGGCGACTCCTTCCGTCTCCCCAGATGGATGGGCAGCGAAAGCAATGAGGGCGATAGCGGACTGGCGAGGTGGTTTGGTGGTCGACCAGCACCTGGCGGAGTCCGACTGTAAGAACACTGACCGGTCGGTGATGTAACCTGACTTGCTGCATGGCGAAGGCGTTGCTGGTAGACACTCTTACATGGTAATGTTTATAGATGTACATAGTATATATAGCTCTGAATGACAGCTTTGCGCTTATCCTGTATACTCTGTAGACTATCCCAGCCGCTATACATCTAGCCATGGGAAATACAGTGTCTGCCATATTATGTACCCAATGAGTGGATACTAGTATTACCCAACAAACACCATAAGTACCATGGATACCATTGACATTAGCATCTACTCTTGCCTGCAACTATTGGAGTCAAATACCATCTCATCTCATCTAGTATCTCTCCCGGTCACAGCGGCTGCGGGGAAACCCAGATAACCTGCTACCCACTCAGCTACTTAGTGCCATGTCGATCACACTGCAGGCGTCAAGTAAGCAAGCTAGTCTACCATGTCCAGCATGATACAGCAGCTAAGTAGGTACCTGACACCCTGCTGGTAATCTCATATGCATATGCATATCGACTTGACTAGACAAGGGGGCTCACGCAGGATGGATGGATAAGCCTGTTAGGCATTCTAGGGAAATGGTAAGAGGAAGAGCACTACTTCTATCACTGCATTTGGTTTATTGGTATCCTCTCAAAGAAACATAACACTGTTCCCGTTGACAAGTAACCCCAGGTGAGGAACTCAACACACCACATACATACGAGAGGAACAAGTTCTCTAAACCCACTATGTGAAACAAAGTCTATCCGGTCGCTATTCTCAAGCCAGAGTGTTATGTAACTACTGTATTCTGCTGGTATTATACTGAATAAGTTCTGACTACTTCTGACGAGCGGGGTCGACGCCCTGTCCTCGTATTTGTAGCCGTAGTCTGACATGGCCAGACTTGATCTGGAACGTGTCGATCGGCCAGTACACAGTAGGTAGTTAACTTTCATTGTGACCTCTAGAAGTGTTTGCCACTCAGCAGCTGAGAGTTCGCTGCCTATAAGGCTCCAGGGGAAAATAATAAAGATAAGCAAGTGTGATAGTTGGAACCTGACCATACTGGGGAAGGAATCCGCTCTCAGATTAGGCGGTGGATTTGTGCGATAAAATAATAATCAAACCCAATCTGACGTGCGCAGTGCATTACCACGTGTGATCGATCAAATGGGCTGGTAGCCTATGAACAGGGGATAATGTATGGTCTTGTGTGCAGGTTGATTGTGTTTGGTCTGTTAGGTGGGAATTTAGTACTCTGATGTGGGAGATTTCTACAGTGATGCTTTAGTAGGATAGTATATAAGTATGTCTGGGCGGGGAAAATATAAATTGAGTCACTGGCTTGGCAGATTACGCTTTTCCCCTGTAAGCCTTGAAGACCACATGGTGTGCTCGTGTTGTTATTTATCGCGTGAGGAGGTAGAGAAAAAAGCAAAGAGAAAGGCACAGCGGCCTTGTCAGGAGATCATAGTAGTAACTACTGGACAGTAAATAGGGACTGTCTGCCTTGAGCACAAGTAGTATTACTAACACCAAGTAAGTTGACTGCGCAACTCCGATGCGGGCAGCTGCTCCACCGCAGGATTTGCGGCTGCGGCAAAAAATAACGCCCTCTCCGCCTTATCTGCCTGGTCCGGAGCTAAAGTTGGCCATCTTCCATGACCTCAAACACGCCCTTCCCCTGTCGTCATCCCCCTTCATTGCCTCGTGCCCTGGCCGTCAATCCATGAGCCAGCTGCTCTCGCACATTTCTCTGTCCTCGCTGGGCGAGACGTGTGCATCCTACTTAGACCACGTCACCACCAACCTTCCTCCGTCCTTGCACTCTCTCCACCATCAGCTCCTCGCCACGCTCTCATCAGCCAAAGACTCGACTCCCCTGCGCCTGCTTACGCCTTTGCCCGATCTACTAGCGGACCACACAGACGGCGCATACACCACCCCCGTCGCTTATACCCTCCTCGTTTGTACAATTGTCGTTCTCGTCATGTCCTGGCGCTCTCCGTTCGCCAACTTCTGGCGCCGCGGTTACACCAACGTCGATAACACTCCCCAAGTCACCGACAACGACTACAGCTACATCACACAAGATGATATTGTCGACCCACCCGCAAACACGTATCGCAATCAATACGCAGGGGCAGAAGATACCGAGCCCGACACTCTTATTCTGAAACACCGCAAGGAAAAGTACGATCTGCACTTCCCGGCTTACGCTATCAACGACGGCGCCCTCAGCGTGGGTCAACTGAGACAGCGGGCAGCGGAGGCGACGCGCACCCCTGATCCGAAGCGGATCAAACTCCTCTACAAGGGGAAGTTGTTGGACAACGACTCGCTGCCGTGTCGGTCGGAGGGTCTCAAACAACAGTCGGAAGTGCTGTGTGTGGTCTCCGGAGTGGAGCCGGGGGAGAGCTCACCCAGTGAGTTGTCCGAGGCGGAGGCTGACAGGAACGCGGATTCCGCCCGTCAGGAGGGATCTGGTCGCAAGAAGTCGGGCAAGAACAAGAAGCGCAATGGCAAGAATAAGAAGAAGGGTGGAAAGCAGGCCGACGGCTCAAATACCCTCCCACCTCCTCCCGCCGCCGCCGCTGAACCTCCACGCCCGTCCAACGGAACCGGCATGCCGCCCCCGGCGCCCAATTTGAAGCTGTTCAGCAACCCGCTCGACCAAGTGAACGCACTGTCGTCGTATCTGCAGCGGGAGCTCGTCCCTCTCTGCGAGGAATACATCACGAACACACCGGCGGATGCCAAGTCACGCGAGTTCGAGTATAAAAAGCTGACCGAGACGATCCTGGCGCAGGTTCTTTTGAATGCGGACAACATCAACCCCGATGGTGTGCAGGAAATCCGCGATGCGCGTCGGGCACTTGTCAAGTCAGCTCAGAACGCGCTCAATAGCCTGGACCAGGTGAGCAGGTCTTGAGAGCTCGCGGCTGGTAATTATGCAACTTTTGCTCTATTCAATTTTATTCTTTTTTTTTTCTGTACATGAGATGGGAATATTCCAGGGAAAGATGATCATAATAATACAACGCAATAGAGAACAATAACCTTCTGCTGTTTTATTTCATTTGCTTTGCTTGGGTCTGTCGGTGCCATCCAGGGGTACTTATCTAGAACAGATAGATCCCCTCGTGCATCGAGACCGACCACGACTGAGTTGATGCTGCACATACATACAAATGATGCGGATTTACCTATGATTTGCATGGGACGGCGTCCGGATGATAAATGAATGGGCTGGTGGTTGGGGTGGTTCCTTGCAGGATATTGATTGTGATAGTCCGTACAATATCACTACCTTTCTACCACTTGCTTACACACATTTTACACATACATCAGTAGTTACTGTACATGTGGACCACGTGTTCAAGAAAGTAGCGTTCGGATGCGGTGAACTAGATCATGAGCGCAAGATACTCTCCGAGCCAACCACAGTCTCATCAATCCAGGATATCCTGGTTGAGTTACACCCTCAAAGTTCAGGATGACCTTGGTCAATCCAAACCTTGACGTGATGTTGAGCCTGTCAGCACCCGTGGCGTAGATCAGGCTGTTGCCACGGAGCAAAGCCAACTGGTGATTAGAAAGTTGCTGGTTGGTAATGGGCGATACTGGTACTGTCTGGTCAGACAAAGGCAAGGAGGTTATTACAGGTAAGTTGTGAATCTACCTGACTTTTGGACGGTGAGGCTAACAGAACCGAGCTGGGACTAACACTGCTATTTATGTGTATTTTTCTTATAAGGGATTGAGTTGTGATTTCTGCTGTGCAAGACGCATATATTCGGTATAAAGGCATGGTTTCTTCTTTTTATCCCGCGGGACTGTAAATGGCAGGGATTGGGCAGATCATACTAACGGTGTTTACTTGAATACAGTAGTCTAGTAGTGAAAAACGTAGCTGGCGATGGGAGATCTACTTACTACGGAGTTAGTACTTACCAGGCGGATCCTGAACTAGTGGCCTCGCTTAAAAATGCAAGATGGGAGAGATGTATCACACTCGGATCGAGAAAACTGGAAGATGTGACTTAATTAAGTACGAGAGTTGGGGTCCCCCTCCCCCTTTAGCCTCGGTTGGCGTTCTCGATGTCATATCGACCCGTCATTGGGGAAATTGCATATTGTATCTATCTAACTACTACTACTTGGTGCTTAAGGCAGACAGGCAAACAATAGGCTGTCCTTCTTTTCAATCTTAAGAATTGCCTTGTAGATATTATTTACTCATGAAGTAAGATGGAAGCAATGTGAGGGCTCAGCTGCAGGGCCTTAACAAAAAAAAAGTCCAGAATTAGATAGACTGCACATGGACGTTGACGGGGAAGGGAAGAGACAGTTTTGGTGCCAGTCAGTTGGGAAACGATGGGATCGACAGCGAGATGCACTCCTTTTGTGTGTTAGTTTAACACAGTTTAAGCTAGAGGCATTGCTGGGATTTGTTCTTTTCTTTTTCTAGTCGGCGATGGTCGGAGTGATTGGCCAGACCAGTTCTAGGCTTGTCTGATAGTCGCCGGGAAGCTAATCCTGAAGGAGATTGGGGACTTTTTCCCCCCGTGTCTCTCTCTTCTCTCTCTGTCTGGCTGTCTGTCTCTCGGTCTTGGTCTCGACATTATTCTCTTTCTCTCTCTCTCCCGTTTCTCCTCTCCTCTCCTCTCCCCTCCCATCTTCTAGTCCTTCTTCTTCCCTTCCATTCGGCTTCTTCTGGGTTTGGTCCCTTGGACAGTGCACTTCCTCTATTCTTTTCTTCCTCTTCTTACCTACTTATTATCTATCTCTATTGAGCATCTCTTTAATCAGCTTCCCCAGGTGTCAACGAATCGATCCTGACGCCACGGGTCCAGCCACATCTTCTTGCAACCACTCCTTTTCCTTTGGGCTTTCTTCCCCTCCTCTTCCTCCTCCGCCTCCTCTCTTTCTTCTCCTCCTCCTCCTCCTAGTCGCTTGACCCTCGACTCTTCTCTACCCCTCATCGAAACTCATCATCCTCTCTCCTATCCATTTATCTTCTCCCCCCCTTAATTATTCCATTTTCTTCCAATCCCCCGAACGGTTCTGATTCTCGGATCCCGACATTGCTAGCCGTCTGCCATCCGCCGTCGGCCTATAATAGTGCCCAGCCCGGAGTTACGTCCACGGTTCCCATCCCGCCGGTCCCTGACTTCCTCTTCCACCCCCGGGGATTACATATTGCGCTGCAATTTTAAGGCTCCGGATTCTCCACTTCCCTGGCTGTTTACGATTTCCTCCTTTCGGAGCATCTCTCGTGTTCCGCTTCCACCACCCCCCCTTTCCCACCGACTCGTGCCCTCTCAACCGTACTACATCTCCCAACCACCTACCCCTCACATCGTACATACAGTTGTTGGAGTCTCGGCTTAGGGGGTATTCGAGACAAACAGTTCGGCACAATTGGTGATTCTGGTCTGTGCGCTACTGGGATGGCCTGATCGGGGAACAAGACGGGAAGGGCAAAAAAATTATTCACCTAGTGACCAGACTCTCTTTAATTATCCTGCAAGCACGTTCGCCGCACCACGGGTTCCAGCTGGCCTGGCCTTGACCGAATCTTAATAATAGCTGTTGGAATGGCGGGGACAGCTACCGCGACTTACACGACAGATGTTTGGACGTCACCCAGCGTAGATGGGGGTCAGTGGGAGTATGCTGTCCCGATTCGACAGGATGTAAGTGTGTTACAATCCCGACATACCTTTCTGCGGTGCTCTGGTGCAATTGCGCCGATCGTTCTGGCATCTGCGGGCTAAAGCCGGACTGGCATGCTAACCTGCGATTCGGTAGAGTACTAAGCATCGCTCAAAATCACGGTCCTCCCACGATTCACACGCCAGATCCAGGGAGCGTACTTCCAAGGGCTCTCGCAGCTCCTCACTGTCGCGACACGCCTATGCTCACGAGCACTTGACCTCCCGGGGCCGCCCACAAGCTAGCCACAGCCGACGCGGAAGTGAGGCAGGCAGCTCACGCTCAATCTACGGACACGATGTAGCCAGTCGCAGCGCCGGCAATGTGAAGGACTCGACGGATAGTCTTTATCGAAAGGGGTCGGTGAGACAAGACGAGCGGAACGAGGGAATGGGGCTGTATATGGACGAGCTGGACCAGGACAATTGGATCCATCGCGACAAGCTGGCCAAAATTGAGAGTGAGGAGCTGCAGCAAGCCGCTATTCTACTACAACGTCGGGCGGGTGAGGGCAACAAATCGCGCACAAAGAACTATGACTTGTATGGAACGCCTGCCACCTCTCCGCCGACCGAGCAACTGGAGCCATGGCCGAGTTTGCACGGCGATTCCCAGCTCCGAGAACATAGCGGCTCTCCGACCTTCCCAGAAGAGGGTGAAGAGCGCGACAGATGGGATCCTCGTCGACCGGAAGAGAGCACGGCTAATGGAGCGGCTGGCTTCTATCGTAACCCCGGACTGCGCAAGAGCTCGTCGCGGATACCCATTCCCTCGGGTATTCCTGTACCGATCTCTCCCAATCCCGAGAACGGCGGACGGGAATTCTCCAAACAGCGCAGCCGCGCAAATACTAACGGGGATGACGATGCTTTGTCCTTCGGTATGCCCCGTCGGGCCAGTGAGCCAATGTCGGTGGACTCTGCCCAGAACATCACTCCGGCCGGGAGCCGGCCTGGCAGTCGTGGGAACACCCTGCAAAATGCGGCGGGTAGAAAGACCACCAAGGGCGGTGCTACCAATCGCAAGACGTCGGCTCCTCCGTCAACTACACGAAAGGCAACCCCGAGAAGCCGGGCACCGTCGAGCACGTTGCGGGCCACTAAAGCCGCAGAAAATCGTCCCATTAACCGGCCGGAAGGCGACCCTCCATGGCTGGCGACGATGTACAAGCCCGATCCACGTCTTCCGCCTGACCAGCAGATTCTTCCCACGCATGCCCGACGCATGCAGCAGGAGCAGTGGGAGAAGGAAGGCAAGACGCCTACCACGTATGATCGGGAGTTTGCTCCGCTAGCCATTGGGCCAGACGGGCCGAAGCCCACAGAGAAGCCGGCACCGAAGGAAGTGGAGCCGGAGCCGATCGAACAGAACGAAAAGGAGGAGAAGAAAGAAGTGCAAGAGCCACAGAAGACCCCGAATTTGGAGACACCGTCCAAGGAGTCGGGACGGCCGAACTCAGGCACCGGCTACAGCACGATGCCGCGGGTACAGGAACCACCACAGGCGGCACTGCAGCCGAAATGGAGCCCGCCAGTGGTGACCGCGCAGGAACCGCCGCCGAAGGAGAAGGGCTGCGGATGCTGCATCGTGATGTAGGGGGAGGACGCATTCGTTTTGAGTGGCATATGTCCGTCATTTAAGATACCTATTTCCTGCATTGTGGATTTGTTTTTTCAGCGAGCTGGGTGGTGTTTGATCTGACTAGGATTTTAATTGCTATCCACCTTCTTACTTCTTGTCATTCCTTGGAGAGATTTTTATTCTCATTTGATTCCCTATTGCTGTTGATTCCTGCATTGAGCGGTCATTACGACATCACGCGTCTTTCCTTGAACAAGCATTGTTTTCTTTGTGCATATCGTTATAGACAAATAGTTCACCACAATGACTTTATATATCCCACTACAATCAGTATACAGCAACCCACTCAATACTTTACACCAATTCTAGAACCTCCTCATAACCTATCATTAATAAGCCACCACCAAGCACCCCCTCATTACATAATCACCCTAGCGCACCTTGCGTAATCCGACCATCCGCTCTCCTCATTCATCATTCATTCATTAATTTAATCCCATCCTATCTGATCGATTCCATCATCCCGCGAAACCTTGATCCATTCCACCAAATCTTATAAATAACCCCACTTTCCCCCCTCTCTCCCCTCTTTCTTCCTTTCTTTTTAGAATAGACTACCTGTCAATACCGCCACCATTTCCTCCATCTTCACTCGTCTCTTCGGCTCTTTTGCCGCTCCTTCTCCCACCATGTCCGCCGCCGCTAAGACTAAGGCCCAGACCTTGATCAACGAGAATGGCGTTGGTAAGATACCTCCCTTCTTCTTCTTCTATTTTACATAATCAATTGGAGATGAAGTATATGAAAAGAACTCATGCTAATATGAAATTGATGATGGTTGTTGTAGTCGTCTTCTCCAAGTCCTACTGCCCCTACTGCACCGCAAGCAAGAACTTGCTGAATGAGCTCGGCGCGAAGTACACTACTCTCGAGTTGGACCAGCTGCGTAAGAAACACTTCCCTCACCTTACCCTACACCTTCTATCCATTATTCTTCTTGAGATTTGTTTTTGATTTGGGGAATCGTGCTGATATGGGGTCATGTAGCCGACGGAGCCGACCTCCAGGACGCTCTCCAGGAAATCTCCAACCAGCGCACCGTCCCCAACATCTTCATTAGCCAGAAGCACATTGGTGGAAACTCGGACTTGCAGAGCAAGAAGAATGGAGAGTTGAAGGGGCTGTTGGAGGCTGCTGGGGCTTTGTAGATCCTTTGTCTATGAGTTTTCTGCGAAGATAAGAATATGTGATTGGGGAAGTAATGATAGATCGATTGGTTGATGATGATGATGATGCTATTCAGCTGGTTGAAATCAGATCATATATAATACATACACTACACTACATAAATCCTTGAACCACCAAAGGAAAAGAGGGGATTATACAGTCCCAACTGGCCTCTCCACCACCCCCATAATCCCATCCACGACACTCTGTCTGGCCCCCTCACTGGAGACAGTCTTCCCCGCCAAATAATTCATCCACACCAACCGACTGATCCTCTCATCCTTCACCCGTCCCAGATACCGGTCCGGCACTCCATCCTTCCCACTACCACCACCTTGTACCAACACATCCAACTGTCCCTTCGCCCCTCTCGCCAATACCAACACCTGTCCCTTGGGCACACTCTTCCTCTGCCCACCTCCAAACAGGCCCTTAAACTCCCCCATCGCCTGTCCAAACTCCTCCCCTTCAAACTCTCCCCCACTCTCCTTATTATACTTCTGCGCCCTACCCGTAATCCCCCTCACCCACCCATCCCTCAGATGCAAGAAATCCGTATTCCTCGTCGGCACGACCCGGAACGCCGTCCTCAACCCATCCTTCCTCAGCAACATATCCCACGCCTGCTCCCCCTTCTCCGCATCCAACAACAACTCCCTCAACTTATCCCTCTCCATCGACACCAACGACGTCGCCGCCGTAGCTCCCACCTCATTATCAATCACCGACTCCGTCCCCTTTCCAGGCGGATGCACCGCCGTGCGCACAAGTCGCGATTGCAGCTCCGCCAAATCCTCCTTCGCAACATACAACCCCACCACATACACCTGGAAATTGAGGAATGAGACAGTGCGAATCCCCAACCCTAGAAGATGATATTCCTCCCCTTCTCCTTCCCCAGTACCAGTACCACTCTGCGTCGGCAAATCCGTCGCAGACGCAGGAGGATTCTCACTCTCCAACCACTTCGGCAGATGAATCACCGCCGGGAAATGTGGGATCGTGCTCGTTCCTGTCTCCACTTGGTCGGTTGTGCCGTCGGCGGCTTTGATGTGCGTTAGGGTGGGTTTCGTCGGGAAGCCTGTGCTTGGGCCGTCGAGTTTGGTCGCACTGCTGTTGCTGCTGGTGGCGTTTTCGATGTCAATGCCCTCGGTGGTACTGGTGGGGGTTGCTTGTTCCAGCCCGAACACGTCCGCTTTGATCACCCCGTACATCCCGATTGCGCATACGATCATCCCCGTCGCGGAGATGTACATCGAGCGTTTGCTCCGCGCGAGGTCCTGCTCGCGGCTGCGGATGGGCCGGGCGTTGCGGAGGGGGTTGCTGCTGGCGGTAGTGGTGCTGCTGGCAGTGGTGCTGGAGCGGAGGGTGCGGGTTGTGCTGTAGAGGCGGGTTTTGGGGGGGTTGGTGGATGCGTGGAGATGTTGGGCGCAGGTGCGCCATTGAGCGCGGGCGGCGCGGAGGGAAGGGGGTATCGGTGGCATTTTGTGTGTCGTGTTGGGTTGGGTTGGGTTGGATTGAAGATGGATGTAAAGTCTAGTCTGGAGTAGTATGGGGATGCGGTGGAAGTGAGCGGATCGGATGATTAGGAGCACGTGATTAGAACTGCCCTGATTGGACGGTTGATCTAGTACAGGATTTGGGGGTGAAATGGGAGGCGAAGTCATGCTATTTTGCTACTTTGTTCTCTTGGTAGTGATAGTCACGTCTGATCTGCTACTGCACCTCCACCTTGTACGTTCCTCCTCCGCTGACCGTCACGGTCGCCGTCGAGTTGGCATACTGCACTCCCCGGCTGATCTCCGTCCCGTCGATCTTGATAGATGGCTTCGCGGCACTGACGAACGGCAGCGTGAGGTTCCCCTGTGTCCCGTGCGGAACTGTAAAGTCGAGCGTGTACCCCTTGTCTGTCTTTGACCATCCAGCCTGAAACTTTCCAAGCGACGTCGTGAATCCACCTTCGGCGGACTGCAGATCGACAAACTGCGGGGCAATGCGCCAGGTCGCCCCCAGTGGAGATGTGACACTGATCCCCACGATGTAGTTCGTCAGCGCCGACGTCGGTCCTGAAGACCAACCGTGCGAGTGTGACACATATGCCGTGTCATAGTAGTACCCGCGGTCAGAGCGGTAGCCGAACGTGCCGTTCTGTAGATAGCCTTCGATGACTGTGCTCTGTGTGCCGTTCGCATTGTTGTAGTACCATCCCCAGCTGCGGCGGATTAGCTCCAGTGCTCGTTGTGGCTGCCCCACGGTCAGATGGCCCTGGATCTCGAACGATGAGATGAACGGCGAGATGTTCTCTGGCAGTTCGGGTGCCACGGCTCCAATTGGGGTCCAGTTGTCCGTTAGTCTTTCAGAAATGCTGGCGGCCCGGTCCGCATCCACGACCCCGAAGAGCAGGGCCATGCTGTTCGCGTCTTGAGGGTGCAGGGTGGTGTCGGTGGCGTTGTCTTTGAATGCGCCGTACGAGTCATCCCAGCAGTATTCGTTAATGGCTTGACGCAGCTTCTCCGCCCGGCTGGTCCAGGTGCTGGACAGGTCGCCTGAATCTCCAGCCCAGGTGGCGAGCTCCGCGCCTGTGTTGAGGGTGTGATACAAACTGAGATCATTAGATGGGGATAAATGCAAGGGTAGGAATGACCTACATCATCTGCGCCTCGGAGTTGTTGTATCCTTGCTGCCATCTGGCCCAGTCGCGAGTACCCGTGACATTCAGCAAGCCGCTGGGATAAGTCACCTTACCGTAGATGTAGTCCATGGCCTTCTGATATCCCTCCCAGTTTCGCTCGAGGAAGTCGCTGTCATTGGTAAAAAGCATGTAGTTGTAGGTCCCCACCATTGTCCACATGTGGTATGTATCCGAGTCTTTCTGGCTCAGCGGTGGGCCAGACTCGTCGAATGCACCTGTCGAGTTGTTCTGCATAGCGTTAGTATCCGAGCAATAGTACTGTCGTTTTGAAGTGATCTTACCTGCGTGTCATACATAACCTGCAGCGCATTCTTGACACTGTCCAAGTCGCCCAAACTCACAAACGCGGAAGGGACAGCAATCCCCATGTCACCCGGCCACACTGCACGGTCACGCTTCGCTCCGTCGACAATGATCGTATCGCCAGGTCCAAGGGTGCAATTATTCGCCCAGCCTACGGCCATCGCTGGGATCTGCCGTCCCGTGTCGGTCGGCACCTCGTTCGTCTGCAGAGTGTAGGCACCAGTGTACCAGATCTTGTTGAGCAAATCGTCATTGGAATGGAAGTACCCCTGGTAGGCCTTCAAATTGGACCAGGTAGGCTGAAAGCCGATCTCCAAGTTCACATCCTCGATTTGGATGGTGGAGTTGTCGCTGGTGATCAAGAAAAGAGTCAGATAACGAAATCCACCACGCAAGCTCTTATCCGGCATCACATAGTAGTGACTTCCGGCCTCGGTGAAGTTGCCGTAGAGCGCACCATCAGGGCCTTTGAAGCCTCCATTCGACGAATCCGACCACTCGCCAATCCAGTTCTTCGCTTCGGTAAATGCCACTCCTAGTGCACCACTGCCTGTGGAGCTGAAATTTACGGAGACAATGCCGCCAACTTCTTTTCCGAAGTCATAGACCACCAATGAACCGTTTCCATGAAGCGCAAATGGGGAATACTCTTCCGTCTTATCCGGCTGCGTAATGAGAAAAAGCTTCTCAGGGTTAACGGTTCTCGAGGACGGCGCGAAAATGTTTTTCTCCCATGGCCCGGAGAAAGCGCTTTCGGTCGGACCAGAACAAGTGGTGTTGCGCCAACAGCTTTGAGCAACTGAGAGAGGGAGCAGAGCGAGCACGCCCGGCAAGAGCTTGTGCCAGCGCATGGTTGCTGTTTTGTCTGTTCCGCAGACTGCAGCACCCATTACCACACAGAGCAATATCCATCTCCATCCGACACACAGGCCCATATAAACATCTCAGCTCGAGATAATGTTCCCCCGGGTTTTTGCCCAGAAAGCGAAGAGGGGTCGCTAGCTTCGAGGAGTTAATATCGCTGGCCGGCTCGTGCGGGACGGATCGATTGGCTTGAGGGACACTCTGGGGTAAATTAGTCAGGTCAGTCTCGGCTGAATGGCAGGATGAATCAATCAAATATAAGCGAACAAGCAAGCTTTCTCACACGTTCAGGGGTGCGGTGTTGGTTGGCTGCGCAGCAGTAGGCTAGTAGGTATGCCGGCGTCATTGGTGGAATTTCCTACAGAGAGCCCGTCGATCGTGCATGAAGGCGTCACTCAAACGCCAGTGCATGGAGTCCTCCCCGGGTTTTCTCCGCACAGGGAAACTGGCGATATTACTTGGATTTGTAGTTCGGTAGAAGTAGCACCGAAGTCTGGTCTGACCGTCTATCACCTCTAGTGGAAGCCCCGGTCAGCGTTCATTAAAGGAACTCAATGCTCCCAGGCACTTACTTCGCGCATCACCCGCATTCACAATGCAACTAAGAGCTTCGGTTTTGCTCTCTTTCCTGGGGCTGGCCTCCGTTGGCCATGCAGGTAATGTGGAAAACAACCACAATGTCTGCACCGTCCGAGCAAACGGGGGACACCAAGATGACGTCCCCAATATTATGGCGGCGTTCAAAGAGTGTGGCAATGGAGGTACCATTATTTTCCCCGAAGACCAATCGTACTGGATTGCGACGAGACTGCATCCCACATTGAAGGACGTCGCAATCGAATGGCGGGGGAAGTGGACAGTAAGACTCCCTCACTATCCATCTCGTGACTTGTGAAACGCTGATTCGGTCCAGTTTTCCGACAACCTCACCTACTGGCGTAACAACTCCTACCCCATTGCGTTCCAGAACCATCATGCCGGCTTCATTATTAGCGGCGACAACATCACCATCAATGGCTATGGCACCGGCGGCATTGATGGCAATGGCAATACTTGGTACACAGCCGAGAAGGGCGACACGCAGCCGGGGCGTCCGATGCCATTTGTCTTTTGGAACGTGTCTGAGGTTATTGTTGACAGTTTCTACGTCAAGGATCCGCCCCTCTGGAGTGTCAACATCATGAACGGGACTAACATGCGTTTCAACAATATCTACTGCAACGCCACGGCTGTAGATGCCCCCTGGGGCGATAACTGGGTGCAGAATACGGATGGTTTCGGTATGATTCTTTTTGTCCGCGCTCTAGTGGAATGGGTTAGGTTCTGACTAGCACTCGTATCCAGATACCATGGACGCTACCAACATCCAGCTCACCAACTTCGTCTACCAAGGCGGAGATGACTGCATCGCTATCAAGCCCCGCTCCTACAACATCGACATCCAGAATGTTACCTGCCGTGGAGGCAACGGCATTGCCATTGGCAGCTTGGGTCAATATTTGGAAGATAGCAGTGTTGCTAACATTCGCGTGGACAAGGTCAATGTACGTGATTGTTTCCCGGCCACCATCGCCATTAGTATTAACCGTAATCCAGATCATCCGCTACAACGAAGACATGCACAACAGCGCCTACCTCAAGACCTGGGTCGGAGCTCTCGTCCCCCAAAGTTCCTACGAAAGCGCCGGCGTACCTCGTGGCGATGGCTGGGGCAGCATCCGTAACGTCCTATTTTCAAACTTCAATGTACAAGGCGCAAGCGCTGGCCCTTCCATCAGTCAGGACAGTGGAGACAACGGTTCCTATGCGGGTACAAGCAAGATGTCTATTTCAAATGTTGCGTTTGTCAATTTCACGGGATGGGTGGATACTGAGAAGTCTGTGGTCTCGACGGTCTCCTGCTCAGAGGTACATCCGTGCTACAATATCGACTATGACAATGTGGTGTTGTATCCAGGGAAGAATGCCACAACAGCTGGGACAGGGTCTTGTAAATATACAGCTGATGGAGGAGTGCATGGGTTGAGTGGGTGTTGATTTGTGGATCGCTAAGGAAGCGATTTGGTTGATATGTGTATATATGACTGCAAGTAAGAAGGATCAATGGGTGACAGTAATACTCTAGAAAACCGAGGTAAATCTCAGCAATATTTCAGAACCCTAGCATAGATAGTCACGACGTACTGCGTGAAGAGGGACAAACAAGCAGCTAGCAAAGCAAACCCCCAAAGCTTGATAACATTCGCAAGGCTTGCACTAGCATCTAAGTTCAGACACAACCTAATGCAACTTTCCTCGCTTGGCTGCAATGTCAATCATCGTCGTGACATTTGCCTGGATTGATCAACGGCGGATCCCTGTCAATCATTCCAATCCTTGGGTCACTCACGGCACTTGCCGCAAGGTAACGAACCACAAGGAAGGTGGCTCTGGTAGATTTCGACAGATGAGTTTCACCCATGGAAATTCCCCATCCTTGACGGTGGGTTGTTCCGAAGGAAGTGCTGCCATTGAGATGACTTCCCAACCGTCCTGGTGGACTACACTTTGCCAAGATGGGATGGAGGGGTCATTGTACGACCTTCATTTAGGCATCAGTCTGGCCGTGATGAATAACTCGCAAGATAGGACAGGTGAAGCACATCTGCCTGGTGCGAGTGACAGTTGCGTACGTCACTGGGTAGGACAGGCCTCATTCCCAGCCGATTGAAGGTGATTCAATCGCCGTTCGGGTTTCTGAACATGATGCCTGCACTGTCTCCTTTCACACTCGGCATCTTCCGAGTGACTGGGGACCCAGAACGGCGACCTTTTCGGGTATAAATAGCTGCCCATCTCTCCTCCTTCTTCTTCCACTTCCTCTCCCCTCTCAGTGTGCTATCTCCCGCTTTAGTATGTTCCACAATGCCCTTTCATCATATATTTTGAGAGTTCATCCCTTTTTCTATCATGGTGCTCATCTTTTCTTCTAATATATATACTCCTACTTCTTATATATAGAAATGCATCGGCTACATCGAAGTCGACGCTATGATAACCATCGACCGTCTTCATCAAACCCTATAATGAATCACGGGTGGGGGAACACCTTTATCGACGAGGTCAATGATCTCTGTCAAGAAATCAGCAATCGGAAGAATGATGAGTTTCAATGCCAAGAGAAACACCGTGGCTAAAGCTGCCCGGCTTTGAATCACTCATGACAGTTCCGATGCATGACACCAAAGAGCCGGCATGCATAGCCAAATCATCTACCAGAACAATATAATCTACTTCATGAATATGAAAACCTTTTGTATATACGCAATTCAAGAATTGGGCTTTTCAACGAGGGACTCAGTGGCCGTCGGAGATATCAAAAATCATCTCTTGCAAGTCAATGTAGGTTCATACCAGCCCACAAATTGCTAATGCACTGGACTCTGACCATTGTTTGCACTAGGCATCACTCATGTCAGTACAATGTCTTAAACCAAGACCTTGTCCCAAGGACTTGCCAGTTCATTGCATTGTTCAAGATGCCATGGCGCGATGAACTCAGATGCAGAGCTCGTCAGTTCTTACGTCCGATATCTTAGCTCGCAGAAGCAATATACTACAACGCTTGGAGCACACGCACCGAAATGCCCTAAGCATCTACACAACGCATGTGTATATAAAGATCCTAAGCAGGGCTTCAGATGGTCAGGTGCATGCACATGCACGCATTCGAGCATGCTAGAGTAGCATCGACCCCATTGCGACCCTAAACAGGGTCCCAGTACCAGCAAGGCGCGGACGAGGAAAGCACTTTTCATTGAAAGAAACCGAGCAATGTACAGTGTCGATCTTCATCTCATCCCCAGCAAGGACGAGTCAACGACCGCGGACGAATCTACGACCTCCGATGAGTCGACCGAGGATGGGTTGACCGATGGTGGGTTGATCGCCGATAGTGAAAGTGAAGATGACCATGCCCTTGCCTCAACCAGCGAGGCGAGCCCGGTGGACAACCAAGATGACTGCACTTGGGAGTACAATTTCTCAGAAAATGCTTTCCACCCTCTTAGGAAGCAGGGCACGAGAATGGAGAGCTCAGATGCAAGAGCCAAGCGGCTGGCTGCTGTCGAGAGACAACGGCTCTATCACAAAAAGTGGAGGGCCAGAATGTCAACGGAACAAGTGCAGCGCTTCCACGTAAGAAAACAGGAATACCAGCGGAATAGGCGCAAGAACAACCCTGGGATTGATAAGAGACTAAATGAAGCACGCTCTGAAGAGAATAAAAGGAATGTGCGCGATCGCAGAGCTGCCTAACAGCGGAAGCGAAGAGCTAAAGCAAAGCAATCCTTGCCAGAAAAGAAGCCGGTGTCCGCGGACAATGTTCGAAGAAATGCTCGACGAAAGAGCAGAGAGCAGCGGATCCGGACTTCAGGGAGAAGTCGATGAGATACCAGCGCATCTCAAGGGCAATAAAGAAGCTTGTAGACGCCAGGGTGAGAAAGTCGGATGACGAGATCAAACAGGCAATGCTTTGTTTAGCGATTGCCGAGGTCGAATACCACGAAATGAATGAGCGGCTGGGCATAGTCAGCACATATCCGCCATTTAAGGAGGAAATCGATCTGGTCATGAGGCATCGGGAGGATAAAGTCCAGCAAGAGCTCAGGAAGGAAGAAAGAGGCATTTGTCTACAGCCTCTGCACGTCGGTTCTTGGTACCTGAGGTCATTAGTTTGCTCGTTTCATTCCCACAACCATATATTTCCACGTCCAGTTAGGTTAACTGTTTCTATGAATATCTTGACTCATGACCATACCGAAAGGAGACTTAAGTATTTCTGGTCATGATCGTGTGTACAAGCTCTGATATAAATTGTTGACAGCTATTGTCATATTTCCATTCACCAGGCTTTTATACCAACGTATAGATAATAGTGGGTTTGAGTGGTTCAATGACCGACTATATAGGTTGAGAAATAGGGATATATTGGCTACAAATTTAGTTGCTGTTTGGGTGGCAAGTGTGCTAATTGCAGTCTTCTGACAAGATAGTAGATCTAGTAGATGTACTTGTGGACCTGGTCTATGCTGGGAGTATGAGCTGTGAAGTGTTTTCCACAAGCTGAATATTCAATCATCTCGGAAAAAGTGCTTGTGATACCTGATCCATTATTGTTGCAGTGTGAGGCTGTGAAGGATGTCATCAGGTGTATATTATAACAGTTAATATATGAACACGCGACCTTGTGAAGCTTGAGTTTCATACTTCATGGGGTCTGTCTTACCCTTCAGAAACTAATACTTAGTTGGCCATAAGTTTCATTACATTTTGTCGGGCTATTTACTGTCTGCAGAATATAAAGTAAACTTCAAAATTTACAGAAACCACTGCTAGAGCTATATGTATATAGATATATACTGATTTTACAAAGTTTTTTTCTATTCTAGATAGGCTGTGGTGGTATTATACGCAGATTCAACACGGCCAGGGTGCTCTTGCTGCGTCGCCAACGGCCAGAAGGAGAGAGATCGCTCACCCCTCGCACCCGCTAGCAATTCTATCTAACTATTACATATCTGGAGAGGTCAGGCATGGGTACGCCGTTAGGCATTTGATTTGCAGTTTTGACAGTGATGGTAGCTTACGTAGAGGCTTGATGAATGAAGGCTGGAGATGGAGATAGGGAGGATATGGGTTTAATGGGGAGGGCTGGTTCCCATTGCTTTCAGAGGAGAGGGGTTGTGAACCAGTCTTGTACACTCAATTCCCTCGTCATCATCTGCATCACATTAGGATTATCCGATACGTCCTTTCTTTTCCTGTAATTCAAGATTAAACCCGACAGCCAGCTGTCGATGGTTCCGGAATACTCCGCATCATCCCACAAATGGCTTTGAAGTGGGTAAGCTCAGCGTACTAGGGCTGAATTATACAAAGTGCAAGGGTGGATTCGTCAAGATCCACGAGTAGGATGCTGCATCTGGGGTGGGAAGAACGAGGAGTCGCAGAGAGGAAACCTTAATGCATGGCTTTCAATCACCACCGTTCTGACTCGAAGTAAGACACTACCTCCAAGCCCGAGAACCACGCTCAGCAGTGTATCGCATTACAATTGGAGGATATAGTATGAGAAAACATGAATATGCATCTTTTACGTCCAGTGCTACCTCCGCCTCTGCCTTTGATGGTTGATGACCTTCGAGAGTGTGTGGATGTTGTGGTTAAACGACATGATATTGCTCGAGGGATATGGGGACTGAAATGATTCTATTCGATATCTTAGATTCTTAGTGCGCTTCTTATATTTACTTTTGAGGCCGCTATTCTGTTACACCTTTCATATTAGATGTGGTTAACAATCTCCCATGTCAGTGTCATGCCGTATGCTTTAAATAGCGACTTTAGCTATCGCTTCAATCAACTTAATCCTTACTTCAAATCCTATCTTAGACGACAGCCCTGGATGCTGAATCATAATGTTCACCAGATCGACACTCGCTTCTTGAGACGCGGGCCTCAGGTTCATTCTTCGATGGCTGAAAACTAAAGATTTCTAACCACCCGCTGACGACAATGGTCTTCACCCGATCGCAATGTCACCCAGAGCTGATAGCCAAGGTGGCCGAGAATAGCATTTCCGGATACATCATCCCTATCCTATCTGCGTTGTTTCCTCTAAATTACCCGTATTCTGTCGTAGTCCCTACATCCTTACAAAGGGATATTGTTCTTCCAGAAAGCCGGCAGTGTGACACTACTTAAATAACTAGGCTATCAAAAAGGGGATCCCTACGTAAACAAGCTATCTGGAATATTATCTACTACCTCTCACCATGATAAAATTAGTTTATGGCTACCACCAAAAAGCTATCAGTAGTACTACAGACTTAGTTTATCATAAAGAAGCGCCAATCTAAATCCACCGTAGGCGCCTAGGAGCCACTATGACAGACGAACAGTGACCCAACTGTTAGTGGTTTTGTTAGTTACATTCCTACATCTTCATCCATAAGCATGTCTTGTTTTGCCGGCCAGCTTCAACTCAGGACTGGTCACGGCAACAGTCAAGATCACACAGTATATAAGCAGACTACGTGAGTCAGGTACGGGTAGCGACTACACTTGTCCCTTACCATACCCATCGATGAAGGAAACAAGTAACATAATAATGGCTAGCTCGAGGCTTCGTTCAGATGGATTAATTAATTCATATCGTAGTAAATGGATTCTATTAAGAAACCCGACAATGTTTAAGGTGATGATGAAATGGAGTTGAACTGGTTGCGTTGGGCTACATACTTGGATGGCATGTCGGAGATGGTGATTTAGCGATTTGGATGATGGCCCCAGGGTGTGTACTCGTAGGGTAGTCGTGGCATCATAAGGCTATTACTTTGTAGATGATCTAAAAATCATCGGTAGGTTGGAGCAGAAAGTTCGTAATACACCTACGGAAGACTCAGCATGAGCCCAAGTTGTAGATGGGCATCTCAAACATGTCGTGTTGATTACTGTAACCAACAGCATTGCTAAGTCTGTCAAGTGTGGAGGACGTCGAGAGAGAAGCAGTCTGGTTGGTTGATGGTCCGCTTAGTCAGCCGCCGTTGGACGCTTACTAAGATTTTGATATAGAACTACTTCCGGCTTCATGTCGCCGAAAAAGGAGATCTCTACAAGTTTGCCTACAATGCGAGCCAATTGAACGAAACGAGTCGTAATTCAAGTCCTGTAGGATCAACTACATAAACTCAAAGTCTAATTCCGTAATTCCATTGTTTTGTTTGATCATCAAAGGTTCATCATGCCATTTTCACCCTGCACCAGCTTATTTCTTACCGGCCTTCTGGGCGGCCTTGGTAACCTTACCGGAACCACCCTCCTTCTTCTCAACAGCCTTGATAACACCGACAGCAACAGTCTGGCGCATATCGCGGACAGCGAAACGACCAAGAGGGGGGTAGTCAGTGAAAGCCTCAACACACATGGGCTTGGAGGGAATCATCTTGACGATGGCAGCGTCACCGGACTTGATGAACTTGGGGGAAGATTCAACAGACTTTCCGGTACGGCGGTCAATCTTCTCAAGGAGCTCAGCGAACTTGCAAGCAATGTGAGCAGTGTGGCAGTCCAGGACGGGAGCGTAACCAGCGCCGACCTGACCGGGGTGGTTGAGGACGATGACCTGGGCGGTGAAGCTCTCACAGCCAAGAGGGGGGTCGTTCTTGGAGTCACCGGCAACGTTACCACGGCGAACCTCCTTGACGGAAACGTTCTTGACGTTGAAACCAACGTTGTCACCGGGGACACCCTCCTTGAGCTGCTGGTGGTGCATCTCAACGGACTTGACTTCAGTGGTGACGTTGGCGGGAGCGAAGGTCACGACCATACCAGGGGCAATGATACCGGTCTCGACACGACCGACGGGAACAGTTCCAATACCGGAGATCTTGTAGACATCCTGGAGGGGAAGACGGAGGGGCTTGTTGGAGGGACGGACGGGGGGCTCGATGGCGTCGATGGCCTCGAGGAGGGTCTTACCGGTGACCTTGCCGGCCTTGGTCTCCTTCTCCCAACCCTTGTACCAGGGGCAGTTGGGGGAGGGCTCGAGCATGTTGTCACCGTTGAAACCGGAGATGGGGACGAAAGGAACACCCTTGGGGTTGTAGCCGACCTTCTTGATGAAGTTGGAGGTCTCCTTAACGATTTCGTTGTAACGGTCCTCGGACCACTTGCAGGTGTCCATCTTGTTGAGGGCAACAATGAGCTGACGGACACCGAGGGTGAAAGCAAGCAGAGCGTGCTCACGAGTCTGGCCATCCTTGGAGATACCAGCCTCGAACTCACCAGTACCGGAGGCAATGATGAGGATAGCGCAGTCAGCCTGGGAGGTACCAGTGATCATGTTCTTGATGAAGTCACGGTGACCGGGGGCGTCTATCGTGTACGTTAGTATGTTGATTTGATCGAGAGAACTCTGTAATAGTACTTACCAATGACGGTGACCTCATACTTGCCAGTCTGGAACTTCCAGAGGGCAATGTCGATGGTGATACCACGCTCACGCTCGGACTTGAGCTTGTCAAGAACCCAAGCGTACTTGAAGGAACCCTTACCGAGCTCAGCGGCTTCCTGTAGGATGTTGTTAGCACCATGTCTTGATGTTCTTCTTTCAGATGTATAATCCTCCTTACCTTCTCGAACTTCTCGATGGTACGCTGGTCGATACCACCGCACTTGTAGATCAGGTGACCAGTGGTGGTGGACTTGCCGGAATCGACGTGGCCGATAACGACGATGTTGATGTGAGTCTTGTCCTCCTTACTGTTGTAGAAGATACCCGTTAGCCCATGTCCTTCCTTTGTCAGATGATGATCGTTGTCTTAACTCACCCCATGATGACGGTTGTGAATGAACTCGAAGTTCTTTTTTGGAATTAGATAGAAAAAGTCTGTAGAAAAATTGCTCAGATACTACGGCCAGAACGCGTAGAGGTGCTGAGCAAAGAAGTCAGTTAGAGAGAGGATGAATCAAGAAAGAAGGAGAGAAGAGTGAGAAGGAAGAGAGAGGGGGGGAAGATATACGTACTGAAGCGGACGAGGGAGGAAAGGGAAAGGAAAAATTTGTGGGAGGGGGAGGAGGGGAAATACTTATATGGAGGGGTCAAGCGAGAAGGCGACTAAGCGGGCGGGCTTCAACCCTTGGCTTTGACTTGAAATCATTGGACATGGAGGGGTAATGCCCCCACCGCGCAGGTGCGGGACCAACGCAGAATCTTCACGGCGGAGCCTTTTCCAGACTCAACTGGACACGCTTGCAGCCCAGCAACGCAGCGCGATCAGCCTGTCCTTTCCTCGCCTTTCCTTGGTTCCTCGCCCTCGGAGCGCCGAACTACGACCCCACCTTGACCACTCTTTCATCGAAAATTTTTCATCTCGGTCCCCTCCCTCTGGCCCTCCTGTCTATCTAATTCACCTAGCTCTATCCGTTGGTAAATTGTGGATTATTGGACTGAAATCCTGGGCATCAACGCAGCGGTGGGTTGATGATGGCCTGGCCTGTTGGTCATGTTTGCAACCGAACCCCGCGGCAGGCGGCTGTTGTTATTTGTCCGCTCTCAGGCTGCTGTGGCACGGCCGAGTGGCGCCCGCCCGGTCCACTTTTTGGTGGAAATCCCTGTGAGGTCAACGACCAACGTAGCAAACTAGATAGCAGCACAGCAGCATAGCAATGTTGGTATTTACTCGGGGCTTGTACTCGCTATCATGGGATGATGCTCAATAATATCCCAAATTCTACTAGCGATTCACACTAAAAGATGTGGACACCCGACAATCTCAAACATCATCGCTTTTTGATAGTGGGATGGCTGGTGCGGCAAAACATGTGAGGGAAAATCTTTTTTTCTTGCCCACGTCTTTTTTTGCCATCAACACTGCCCCTCACTCAGTGTCTTGACCTGACAGTACGGTTAGGTATCTAGCCTTTCTCTTTTCTCTCATTTTTGTCTTTTTTCTTTTCCCACCCTTGACCAACCCCTTCCTCTTTGGGACCCCGACAGTGGTTATTAGAGGATAAGAGAAGAGAGGAGAAAAAAAAATGACTCAAGATTTGGTACCGTACCAGAAACAACACACACAAAGGATCCTTCCTACAAAGTACTATACTCCTACTAACTTGGTAGCTTACCTGGATCTGGCCAATCCCAATCGGGCCATTATTTGCCGTTGCCAGGTTACCATGAATAGTTAGTACGTAGAGTATGTTCGCGGCGGCAAATTTTGTAGGAGGGGGGGGATAGGAACCGAAAAAAATTAATCAAAAAATAATTAAGTACTAAAAAAAAAAAAAAAAAAAAATCATAAATTGGATCAACGAGGCGGGAAGAAAATTTCTTCTTTTGCGCTTAATCTGACATACTTTTCTTAGCTCCCTCAATAGGGAGTAGGCGTGTAGTTTAACCACTCTTGTATAGTAGTGCTATGGATTGGTGTCATCATCCATTGAGGGGTATCTCTAGTAATTTAGATGCAAATCATCGCAAATGGGAACAATCACAATCGCAGGGGGCCCAGATCATCGTCCTAATCATACACCGTAGCACCAGCCTTCCTTTTTCGTGTCCCCTTCTACCCTTCGCGTTCATCCTCTACGTTATCCCCCGCCCCTCTATTATTTGAACAACACACATTGTTCTCCAGGGATTTCCAAAACTCTAATAATGGAGTAGCTTCAGTTCTCTCTCCATCGGGCACCACACGTGGTACACTGTCAACCGCAATCAGCAAAGCATGTCAGGCCAGATGCATGAGAACCGCATAAGCCGCTGGTGCGCACCCACCTTTAGGAATGTGGTCATCGGCTCGTCTGCACTCCGAATCTGCAGCTGGAAAAAGTATGCGCGGTCGCCATTACAGTCTTCTGCGGGGCATTGAGCTGCGGGTAGGAGAAAAGGAAGAGAAAGCACAACATTAGCCCCAAGCCCCCAAGTTTATTCCAACAACCGTAGGGAAGAGTGCCCCTCAAAGTTCGTAACTTACTGGCCATGCTATCCGCATTTGCGAATTCTTCCTTTCCTCCAAAGACATCCTCCACTTCTTTTTGTTTCATAGGTGTCTTCTCAAACCAGCTCTGGTCGAGGGCATATTGGTATGGGCATGTACGGCACTCGAATCGATTAACGCCTAGGGGATGCCTTGTGGTCGGCTCCGCACGAGAAATCGTGAGCGCATTGCTGCAATTAGGGCAGACTGGGGAGTAGAAAGGTGACAGTTAGCCAAAAAAAAGTACTGTAGATGTAGGGACTGCAGGAGAACACTAACAGGTCAACGGCATCGTGAATATTGCTTGTTTGCTCCTGGAGTGAAAGTCTTCAAATAAACAAGGGATCAATCAATCAGTCAGTCTGTAGCACAATTCTCGCATAGCATAGCCTTCATAAAGGCGGTTACGGGACTGGTGCAGCTGCCACTGTCCGGCGCAAGTAAGGGTCGCAGCGATCTGGACGATAATCGCCGGCTAGCTGCTGAGGCTCTTATCGACCGGCGATTTCGTTGGCGGAGAGATTCACCGCCGCCGATTGGACGCGGGGCTTCCTGGCCCGGCCGGAGTAACCTCCCTTCCGAGTGGCCGTCCGCGGCGGGAGTCATGCATCCATTCCACTGTACTGTATGCTCGGCCGCGGGGAACAACAATAGGAGACAATATCCTACTGGTAGTACTTTCAAACGCAGCTGCAAGGATTTTATATCGATTAAAGCTTTCGGTGTTTTACTCAACATCCAGGGCTACTGCTTTACTACTCTGAAACACTACGTCGATTGTTTCAGTTGCTTTGAGGCATTGCTGATCCCCAGTCCTCGTTTCCGACACCGCCTCCTTTACCACCTTCGCGGCTAACCCGGCCCCATACTTGCGGCATTTGTTTGACCCCTCCGCAACCACTTTGACTATTCAAGATACAGCTACTCGTCATACTCTGTACCTTCCATTTCTCAAGAACAACCAAACATGGCTGACGAAGTGAGTGCTGCGGTACCCCACCCCCGTAGCGTTGCTAACAAGCATTGCTTGCATAGGGCGCTTCCCCCCGTGAACTAGTCGTAGAGGCTTGCCGTCGCGATCAGCCTCATTTGATAGAGAGTGTCCTGGAGGGCATGGAAGGGAAGTCGAATGAAGAAGTGGCCGAGTTTTTCAACAGTGTGACGGATTCGATGGGGAACCATGCTCTTCACATATGTGCTACGTACGGTAGCTGTAAGTTGAACCCATCCCCCTCATTGAGACCATAGTCCTATCACCTTGGCATAAGCGTTGCCTTATAAACATGCTAATCCAATGCCATTGTATTGCAGACGACGTCATGGACGCCCTCTTCGATATTCAGTACTTCGAATGCGACCCCCTCACCCGTCTGGACAAAGATACCCCGCTGCATACCGCCGTGCGCTATGCGAACGAGAAAGACGCCGAACTAGGCGAGGCAATGATCAAGATGATGTGCGAAGCCGGTTGCGATCCGCGTGTCAGGAACAAGCATGGTCAGAAGCCGGCTGAGCTCGTCTACAATAACCAGGAGATCAAGTCCACGCTACAGCAAGCAGAGTACATCATGGCGGAGGGGCTAAGGGAGGATGCGGACAATGGATCGGTTCACGACAGCGCCAGTGACAGCGAATAGACGTCAACAACTGTATATAGCGACTTTTTTTCGATCATAGATATACCACTGATGATTACTTTGTTCCTGTATTCGAAGCATAGATGGCTGTTCAGATGCATGCGGCAAGTCCGCGGGTCTAATACGAATCCTTGTTTAAACCACCAGTGGTGTTTTGGGCCGGTACCACATATGATTTTCTTCCATACCAGGTGAGCAATCTATACAAATCAGGAGCCATAATCAACGGGTATCATTCAGACAGTGTATAGCTAGCAACAAGACAACAAACGGCAAGTCGTCACATAAGAAAAAAAGCATGGTGGTTAATCATCACTCTCCTCTTCCTCACTCTCCTCTTCAGGCTCAGATTCAGGCAGCTGCCTATTAACCCGACGTCTAGGCTGCTCCCGCCTCTGCCTCTGCCTCCCGCCCTCTTCCTCCTCCCCATCACTACCACCACCCTCAGCCTGCTCTTCCTGGGCACGCGGTTCCGGCTGCTTAAGCCCGAGACTCCGCGCCAGCCGGATCTCAAACTCGTCATCCCTCTCACTGTCATCAGACCGTCCATAGACCTCCCGAACCAACCTCGCAACCCCCTTAGTCCCCACTTCGATCTTCCCCCTCGGGCCAAGAATATACTCAATCACCTCCTCCCCACCATCCACATCGCGATTGCGCACCAGATACCCCTCCTTACACAACCGCTGCAAGAACCGATCCGTCCGATCAATAGGCGTCCACGCATCCGTATTAGTCCGCTTAAGATACCTCTCCAGCTTCTGCTCGTGAATCGTGCCCCCATTAAGCACAATCACCGCAATAATAAAACTATACAGCCCTGTATATGTACTCTCCATCGGCGCTTTACTAGGCAGCAAAATCTCAGGCTTCCGGTACTTTGTCGGCAACGTAGTCGTCACTATCCAGGACTTGTTCGTAGATGACGGCTTTTCGACTTTTTGCGCAGCTGTTCATCCAAATCCACCTGTTAGCCAATACACCACAGACACGATCCAAAATCTCGGTAAGAACTTACCTCTCCTCTGCTGCACCGTAACCTTCTCCTTAACCGGCAACTCCATCATCTCCATCCCAAATTTCTCCTGCAGCACGCGCTGCGCCTCCTCGAACACCGTCTTGAACTGCCTCGTCCCCTGCTCCCCCAACACCTTGACACTGATATCCGACCGTCGGATCGGCAGCCGCGAGAACTCGCTCGCTAGCGCTAATCGCACCATCTTCTTCACCATCACGTCTGTGCTACTAGGCGCCCGGGTATCGTACGCATCATCGTCTCCAGCATCATCATCGTCTTCGCTTTCTGTCGCTTGGCGCGCCGCTACTCGGCGTCGTTGCGTCTCGGGCGTAGGGAGGTCATCTTCACTGGGGGAGTCGGGGACCTTTGCAGTTCATTGTTAGATTTATGTATGTGTTTGGTGTAGAGCTGTATGGGTAGCATACCGCGCGGCGTTTACGGCCAGGTGCCATTTCTTCGGTTCTTCCTCCTTCCTTTCTCTCTTTCCGGGTGGGGGATGTGAGGGATGTAGCTGTAAGCAGTTGCTAATTTGGCAGTCTACATCGCAATGAGCGTCTTGTCTTGTCTTGTCTGTCTGTAGGGCCAAATAAGGTTGTATCGATTGTTGCCGAGGGTTTCCTTTGTTCGGTGGAACGCGCGCGCGACCAGATTTGGGTGGGGCGCGCGGGCGTGATTTATCCTATTCGGGTAGGCTTACTTGGCGGGTACGATAAGGATTCGATACTACATACTAAGTTAGTACACGCTGGGCAGCAATTAATGTTCTTTCAATGAGTTCGTTGGCTAGTACTTTGTAAAGGTTGTTTACGGTGTGTCTTGGTATGTTGTTTGATGTGTACAAATAACTCCAGCCACAGAGCAGTAGTACCCAGTTTGGAGGGTTTCAATGTACGGATCTCTTTGTTCTACGAGGCCTTAGCGCAATCAATTATATATCACTTTTGTAGTGGTACCATGGACGAGCTAGTGGCAGATATGCCAAATACGAATGTGAAAGAAATATGCTGCGCCCAGTACTGAGCGGCAGAGAGTGGTAATGGATTACAAAAAAATGAAGATGGAAGAAAAAAATACCTCCCCGACTGGGAGTCGAACCCAGGTCTCCCGCGCTTGTTCCCGAAAGGGATTGACAAGCGGAAATCATGACCGTTAGACCATCGAGGATTTGATATGTTAGGTTGACTATCTTTGACATTATGTTTGGGGCTATCATTTGTAGGTACATGTTGCATTTGGATGAAGTTTCGCTGGCTTTGTTTGTGGTTCTGGAGTAATCGTCTGGGGGGGTGTTGGTTATGGTGCTTGAGTGGCCTGATTCACACTAAGTTTGTGTACTAATTTGATTTTCAAGCTGCCCGCTGAGTGGTTAGGTTGTTGATGCTGGGGGAACGGCTTGATTCGTTTATTCGGGCCAGGGCCATTATATATTCACATCTACATACGGCGCTATCACCGTAATGCCGGTTTGCTGCAGCATCGACACTCCAACGCTGATACTAGTACACCCCTATGATAAAGTAATGTTGACTCACTGGTAATACTAAGATCGCCGAACAGGGATGCCACGAGAAAGGATGTAATCGATAAACCACAATGTTAGAGCTACCACCACATACCCAGACAGAGACTCAGCATCGCCGAGGACCTGCTATTCTACCTTACAAACACCGGCCTACATCATAATAGGAGGGTTAGTATTCTTGTCTTCCGGCCTCTAAAGTCCACAAAGATGGCAGATTTTCTACTATATTCTATGCTTGTATTGCTCGGATTAGCTCCGGCGGGATGCTAATTCAACTGGGTCAATGCACCAATCACGGTCACTATATTTCCGCGCAGCCCTAACTCGAGGTATCTGGCCGCATCAACGGCCAAGAACTTCTTCAATACCCCCCAACAGAGTGGCATACTCGGGGGTGAACACATCCAATGAAAGAAGCCCACAAGAATCAAAAAGAAAGAGAAACCCTAGTTATGTCCCATTACCAACATAGCGCCAAAATATGTTTGAAGCACCGTCGAAGCTACCGAAATCGTGACAGTATTGTCGAAGAAGACACGAAAAGCCGAGAATAAAAAGCAAACTTTTATCGCTCAATGCAATAATTCAGACTCACTCTAGTACCTCGAGGCTGCCTCTTTCAAAACCTAGATTTTAGCCTGCCATCGCCATCGGTAATTAAGGCACGACCACCGCGCCATGGAGAACATGCCCATTGCGATGACCAGAACGGCACCGAGAAAGGCCACCATGGCCTGCTTTCCGACCGTCTCAATCATCTCACCACCAATCGGGATACTAATCAAAGTGCTGTTATATGTTAGTAACATGCACTCTTACAACAGTTCGGGCGGCATACGCAAAGCTGACGGTCAGATAGCAGACCCCGAATCTACCCCCCACCTCGCTGGCTTTGGAAATTTGCCCGATGCAAGCTGGCGCAAGACTAATGAAGGAACCGGATGCGAAGCCGTACACGCAGCTGAAAATATAGAGGCCCGCCAGTTTGTTTCCGAACGGTAGCCAAATGACAAAGACGGCCACGGCACCTAGACCGAGCAGTCCTATCTGCGTGTTGATTCGGCCATACTTGTCTGCGACGCCGCCGGCGACAAGGCGACCGATGGTAGAGAACCTAAAACATTGTGATCAGATTTGGACCGGATTATTCAAAGCCATGAGATCATGTCGGCCCTTACACGTTCAAGATTGACAGAAGTATGATGCTGGTGGTAGTGCCAAATCCCTGCATTACAACGTAAGTCGGGTAGAGACCCAGGCAGCCAAAGACTTCCAGCTCCATGACTACAGATCATTAGCAGACTGGCATTACTCTACCAGACACTCAGCAGTATCTTCGACTTACTGAATGTTCCCATGGTCAACCAAGTAAACCTGGCGTCCTGAAAGGCACGCACGTTGATGCTCGGCTTACTCTGGCTTCTTGGTAGACGAGAACGAACAAAAGCAATTCCAATCGCACACATGGTCCCCACAATCAATGCAAGCAGCCGCATGGTCCACTTATACCCAAGGTCCTTAAGCCCTGCTCGGAGGACCCAGGGAAACGCCACTCCCCCAACTCCCGCTCCGGCCATTGCCGTGCCCATGGCCAAGCCAACTCGGCGATCGAACCAATGAGGGACAGCAGAAATGGCGGCTGTGCTCAGTAGAGCGGCGCCCATGCCAGTGAGTACGCCAAAGGTTAGGATAAATTGCCAGTAGAGGTGGCATTCGGCCATTAGTAGCAGACCCGCGACGTAGCAGGCCGTCCCAGCAATAAGGATACCCGTAGGACCGTACCTGTCGAACATCGGACCAATTTGGGCACCCAAGCCCAGGCCACAGAAGACAAATAGACCTGGGATCCAGCCGATGACACTACTGGTGTAGTCCGAGAGTTGGTTGCTGGCGAAATAACTCTGTAGGACACCAGTAGAGTTCATCATGCCGTAACTGCTCATCAGTAGGAAAAATGATCCCAAAACGACAAACCATGACCGGGTCCCACCATCTGGAAAGACATCGTCGGGGACAGAATCACGGATGTGAAAGGTGTTTGTGGAGAGCTGGGCCGGCGGTTCAACGATGTCGAATGATCGGGGTCTTCCATAGCTGGCAATGGAATGCGCGGTGCTGAGGTCAGACGGGCCTTGCAAGTCTGTTGAGCGCCAGGGCTGCTCGGCGATCGAGGTGGCCGACTTTTGCTCGATGGCCATATTGATAGTGTTGTCTGCTGGCTCTGAGAGCATCTGTGCACGGAAGAGGCCAAAGAAGCGGGGTGCTAGAGATATAGTAGGTCAGGCATACGGCGGGGGCCAGATTGGGTTACGGGCCTGGGCTGAAGGATCATCGGCGGGTTAGTCCTATCGGGCCTCTCAGCGAGCTCCTCGTTCAACTTCGGCTCGGTTTCCGAACGCGGTATCACATTTCATGACTCAGTGACCTGCAACCAAAAACATGCCGTCGGTGAAAATTGAGTGTTCCCTCATTAATCCGCAGTGTTAACTCGAACGACAGCATCTTCGGCATCATGCTCGGGCATTGCACAAATGGTAGAAAGTTCATGGTACGGCCGTATAGGTGTTCAATCGACAATTCCAACCCGAAAAAGGCTGTAAATGTATGAAGATCGGAGGAAGACGTTGTTAGAAGGACGTTTGCAGTGGACTGTGTAAAGGAGGGAGTACCTTGCTTCGTATCTCGTATTGTCAGTAAAACAGTCTGGTTTGCTTTATGGATAGCTTATCTCCCCCTTGTCGATCCCTCCCAGAATGTAACAAGTCATGCAAAATTCTGGGCTCAACGGATTGTATCTCCATCAAAGAAAAGATGCGAATTGCGAACTCACAAGCGTTGATTGCGCAATTTGCATGGATGTTGACCAGTACGAATGAGCCCGTCGATGAAGATCCCGGCTTTGGATCCCGTGATATATCGAAACCTGACTTGACAAATACGCATTGCTGAGTAGCGCCACCGATTCTATTGTGCTGTTGACTGTGTCTCTAGAAGAGGATTGCACGGTGGTGTGGACGGAGACAGTCAATGAGGGACACACAGAAGCCGGGAGCGAGGATCCCCGGCCTTCTAATCCGGTATTTTGCCCTGGGGCACGTGCTCGACGTACTAGTCGGTTGGCCATTCTGCCTTCACATCACAATCCACTTAACTTGATTTCGGAGCCATTGGACAAGAAAATTGTGGGTGTCAAAACTGACCGTATCCGGGATGGACAGGAAAAGACCTCAAGAGCATCTGTCAGCCTCGTTTCGCTCCGGTTACAAGTGCGTCGAGCCCCAAAAGACGAGGCCAGTAGGTTCAATCGACGTACCAAGTCAACAGTGATCTCATGGCAGTTGTTGAGTCAAAGGGGGAATCCTGTAGTGACACAGACAAGCCACGGCGGATTCAAAACTCAAACATGCAGACGCCCGAAAAGCTTCTCTTGACGACCATGACCCGCCCGTTGAGGAGCTTGTTGGGCAAGCGGCTACTAACATGTCACGAACAATGCTACAGATGCTTTCCAGTACTATTCGAAATACATCACTTTATCCTTGGCGCTTCTTTCGGCATCGTTTCGGTGATTCATTACGTACACGCCCCTTACGGGTTTCTGGAATAAAAGAGACCGTGAAGGAGGGCCATCAATCTATTCAATTTAATCTTGGGAAATATTTTGATATTTCAGTCGTAGCCAGATTCAATATGATCCAGCGATGGCCATGTAGTAGAGGAGCGAACCCTATCCATGTGTGTATTCGCTGTCGGTAAAGGCCAGAGTAGAAACCCGTCCAGCAAGCCCGATACCACTAAAGAACACTGGGAGGCCAAAAAGGTGCTTCGATAGAAGGCCACGCCAGCAAGATGTGCAACATGAAGCCAGAGTTCGTTGACGGCTCCTGCGTGTACTGAAGGTCAGAGGGTCACGGACCACCGAAGTGTTGGTATATCGATCCGACCTCTCGTCAAGAGGGTGGATTCCATACATACAAGATATCTGGTTCTACGAGCCAAAGCGCATTAAATGGAAGTCAAATTGGAAAGATGACTCCAACGCTGCAGCGGCGCCAGCATCTACGAAGCATATCGCGGAGATGCCTGCTCAGCACGCTAGTGACTTTAAAGATATGGCGGACAGTCATTCGGACTGACCCACGACCGTGGACAACTAACTGTCCGGTCTAACCTTAGATCACGAAGAGAGTGAGGCGGCGTCTGATGACCCAAATGCGGTGTCAGACGATCATAAAAATTCGGAAACAACTTCCGCCTATCCGTCTTCTCTACATACACGAGCTGGCTGGTGCTATCTCAAATCTCCACAGAATCGATCGCACGCATCAGGAGCAACAATGCACTGAAAAGGGTAACAGGGCACTACAGTAATGCCAGGCTCGATCAGAGATTAGCAACTGCCCCGTTATAGCGTCAGGACAGCCAACATTAGAAAACTACAACTCTCTTGAGAACCGTTCCAGATGGGATTGTTGATAGAGGAGGAACAGGATATGTTTTCTCGAGAAGTGTCGTTATCCAGAGCGTGTTGTGGGGTACAAAATTGACTCGCTTCGCCATCACTTGTTTGATAACTTTTCTTTATCTCGTTCTTTTCTTTTCCAAATTCGATGTAAAGGACCATGGTCCAACAGAACCATGGTCTGCGAGTTTCGTCTGTATCACGTTTTTACTGACTGTGGAGTTAGTTCTCGATGTTTACCTGAGATTTTCAGAGCAATAGCGGCATTGATGTTTCTTTTAGGGGAATATATAACGAGCCCGAATAGTTGTGTGATGCTTGGCTGTCTGCGGAATTGTGAGAAGGCGATCACCTTGTCTGAGACTTGTTCTGTGTCTCCTGGTTCGTAGAAAGGCGGTCGACTTTCTGTGAGCGATATGTTCTTCCTTATAGCGGACTAGGGAGACGGTTAGAGCGATACCTTCCACGTGCCCTACATGGCTAGCCTCAAAGGTAGCTATATCTTGGGCTTGTTCTAAACAATGTCGGGTATACAACCTTCCCTGGGTCTTCTTCAACCGAAGGACATCCGATACCTGTCACCGGGGCTTCAACGTACGGGTGTAGTCACGCGGGATGCTCTTGATCCAATGTAGCTGAAGATGTCAGCACGCCAACTATAGGGTAAAAACGATACAAAGTGTTTGTCTACGGGATAGCAGAGACAGAGATGGGTGTTTGCAGACAAAAAGAGACAGATAATAAGAAATTAAAAATTAAAAATACATACAACAGAAGGGATTCGCTGGTGGTCACCCACCCAACTACTAACCTCCCGGCGTGTGGCTTAAGTACGGCTGAGCGGACGGGAAGCCCTGTTTTCCACACCCTGTGGTCGTATGTATTTGTTGTATTCTTGGAAAGGTAAATATAGTGTGAATCAAAGAGCATAACCATCTTAGACAAGTATATTAAAACGCTAGGGGGTATGACGGTGTTGTGGTTCAACTGCCCTTGCAGTTTTACAGGTGTATAAGGCAGTGCGGAAGCTGGGTACTATAGAAATGGGTTTTTACTGTTTACGTTAGTTTGTGTCGAGCTTGTAGTCTCGAACTGAAGGAACGATATGTCAGAGTAATTGCACTATATATACTGAACATCAACTTCATGGAGGATTTCCAGTTGAATGAGCAGGGTCACTTGAAAGTAAAGACTATCCATCAACATCAACTAAACAATAACATACCAGCAAACTACTAAAGATGTAGATCCACTAGCCCACTAGGCAACGCTTATCTTCCCAATCGCTATCCATACTAACCACTATCCAGTATGAGTCTTAACAAGCAGACGACTCTGACGTCAAGACACCCTCTGCATATCAGCAGCATGACACATATACCTTCATCTGAACCGTTTGGCCATTGTCCCGCACTTTGTAAAAGGCTCATAACCAGAGAATCGTAGCTAGTAAGCCATAAAGCCTTCGTGGTATGATTTGTCATAAATCCCCCCAACACCCAATCAATCATTTTAATATAACGTCAAAAGGACTGCATACCCTAATCCACTGGCACTATGTGTACGTAGTCTATCCACCCCCAATTATCCACATGTATCAATAGATGGGATAAAGAACAATGTTATGGTACATCCTCATTTAGAGTTCCAGATACAGACTCACCCACACAACAAACCATCGCAATCCCGTATGCCATTAAACCATAACCCCCAAACACAATAGTCACAATATCCAAAGAGAAACCGAGTAACTAAACATGAACATACGCTCCTCCCAGAGAGACACGGCACGGGTCTGCAATACAACTACAATGAAATCCGCTCTCATCTCCCCAAACAAGAACCTCCCACCCACAATATGAACGAACCACAAGTACTCTCGCCAACGCCAAATACACCACCAAGCTCACTAGCATGGGATACAATGGCAAACCAATATACCTTCAACACCCCCCTTCACAAAACCGGCAATGAAGACAGCGCCTACCGAATCACCAACCTCCCCAACCAAGAACAACGTCCCTACCTCCTCCAAAACACCATCTATCGCTCCGACCACGTAGTCAAAAGCCAACTCCAGCACGTCATCCACGGTAAACTTAATCCTGGCGACCATGTCTCCAACAATGCAACTACCATAGTCGCCAAGTTCGAGTTCCTCGGACAAACGGTCGATCGTCGGTTCAAGTACGCGCGGATCAAATGGGAAACTGTATACGCCGATGGCGATGACAATGATGAGGACACCGATGCACCCGAAGTGAGAAAAGTTTCACTGGATGGACAATATGTTATCCATGAGTCCGTGCTTTCGGTTAGTAAGGAGGTCCATGGTGATGCTGGAGTACAAGGGTGTTGTGGCTATGGCGAGTGCTGGAACTGGGTGGTCGCGGTCACAGACTGCAGAGGTGAAGGATCACATTTCGATCTTTGGGGTGAGTGTCTTTACGAACCAATTGTGCGGGGAGCCGAATGGCGCTCAGTAGGTTCTGGAGGAGAATGCTAGTCAGCGGAGTGGGATTCCTGGGGCGATCACGACGGCGGTACTGTTGCGGAGGGATCCGGGGAGGCTGTTTACTGGAACCATTGAGGTTAAAGCTGAGGTGGGGAGATTTGATAAAGTGGAAGCTTGGTTTGGGAGGAAGCCTAGAGGGCGTTACCACCTACTATTACTACGGTGTTCGATGCCCAGCATCTGGATGCCGTTGAGTTAGATAATATCCCGGCTGTAGTGCTGCATACGTCTCTGCCAGTCGCGCAATAGGTTTATGTACGTATTTCTTCTGTAGATAGCCTAACCTAGCTACAATATCTCAAATGCTCAGTCTCACTTCTTCTTTGGTGCCAATTCTTCGTTCCAAAAACAACTGCCTACCTCAAAGAAAAACCCATTAGGACCAAAATTCGTAGTGGCCGCAGTCCCATTCTCGCGAAAATACAGTGTAGGTTAGTAGTAAAATTGTGACTCACATGAAAACGTACCTTTATTTCATGTCAGACATATGGCCAGGAATATCAGAGGCAGTTGATACTGAGCGACATACCAATGACCTTTCCGTTGCAGGTGAAGAACGCACACTGTGCATCGACGTCAACACCACATCCCACTACATCTCCATTTCCATACTTCGGTCCAAAACCCTTCCGCTTCCCCCTTCCCGCATAGATATATCCGTTATTCGCGTAATAACCTTCCGAACGCGCCCGCTCGCCATGCAAATCGTTCTCAGGGCCTTCCGCGCAAAACCCGAAGCCTTAGCTTCTACCCATCAAACAGACGTCAATCAGCAGAGGCGAGATGAGGTGATTCACGGAAGGTATAACCCACTTATGTGTTGTGATACTAACACTCGTCAGCTCGTAAAATTATACATAAGTTCCGACGGGCATTGAGTGGTCTGCGAGGACATGAATTTGCCTACGAGGGCGGCCGATTCCTCCTAGCCGAGTAAAGAGAAGCCGTCAGCATGTGCCTTAATGTCTTGTTAGAAAAGGGCCTACCGGTCATGACTCTCAAGCCATTTCCAGCTAGCAAATATCCAGTAGATGCATCTCCTCCTTCACTCCACTTACGCCATCGACTTGGGAGGTCGCTACTTGGCCCATCTACTAGTATGTCTGGTAGATATTTCCCAGAGAGGATGGAGACAACCTCGGTCCTTCCACGCACTTGAGCAATGTGGATAGGCAGGCGACCATGAATATCTTTCATGAATGCGCACCGGTCATTCTTCAAAACCAGTGCCTTCACAATATCTTCGTTCCCTCGTCCCGCTGCCATATGCAAGGCAGGCATTCCCCGCTTGTCCTGAACCGATGAGTCCACACTCAAGTCAAACAGCAACTTTGACGCTTCCAAGCCATCCATGCGCCCCGCCCAATTCCAAAGCAGTCTACCCAAGCCTCATGCCCTTATCCCCGATATTAGATGGATGCTCCCTAATAAGCCCCAAATCGCCCACCATTGCGGCGAGATGCAATGGGTGTCATTCTGGTCTCAGCCTCCATCATGTGAATCCCATATCGAACCATGAGATCCACAAAAGTTGGATTGTCATATACCGAAGCCCAATCGAGGATCATCTTGTCCCAGAAAGTCTGGGAATAGTTGGAAAAAATTCCACCTCAGCATCCAACGGGTAGGTATACGAGCCCTTTAGGGATCTGTAATTTCCGCTGAAGTAGGCTAAAACTCACTATTTAGGGAGTTGTCTCAGAGGAAAGAAGCAGCATTTATCTAGACCAGTTCAAACAGAGGCTACGTAAAATCCGGCCGAATAATGAGATTGTGGAAGAGAGAATGATAAACCGCATATCGCCGCAAACTTATCTCCACAGTCAGGCGACAGCCATCAACAGGTAGCGCTCCCCCCAGTTCCCCTTTGCTGTTGACACGACGAACTAAACCATTCGCTATAATTGCAAGCATCACTAGCTGGATACGATGGACCAATTTGCGCTCATCGTCAAGAACTACCACCGCCACCTGGGGAAGTATTCACCCACTGTGAAAGTGGCTATTATTGATGACGGAATCGACCCTCTCCAAGCAAATCTGCAGGAGAACATCGATGGTGGAGCTTCCTTTCACCACCGGCCTGGTCGTCCTGATCGCCCCATTTACTACTGGTCCGCACCTGGTGGTCATGGTACGGAAATGGCCAAGCTGATTTGTCGTATCTGTCCCAAGGCGTGCTTATGCATTATCCACCTCGGCGAGGGACTTGGGGAAGAAGAAGCGCGACAGATCAAACCAGAAACAGCGATTGAGGCGATCAAATGGGCTACCACTGCCGGTGTGCACATCATCTCTATGAGCTGGAGCATAATACAAAGCAAGATGTCCGGGGACCCATATAGTGCGGCCACCATCGATGATGAAAAATGGTCCAAGACTGGTGCACAGAAACTGGACTTTTATCCACCTGGTGAAAACCTACCGTTACGGGATCAGCTGCACCCTCATCAGTTTCCACTGCAGTCACTGTCCGGTAGTTTATTAGCGACAGCTGTTGCAGCTAGGCTAGCCGCATTACTGCAGTACTGCATGGGAACTGCAGCGAGAAAGCCCGAGAACAAGCCGGTATTCCCAACAGATGATATGTAACATGCCTTCCAGGAGTTGAGTAAGAAGGATCCCGAGATCCCCGAAATCCACAAATACTTGGCGACACGCAATTACTTGACACGCTTAAGAGAGTTGAGGATCGGTATGCTTGGGTTGCCTCTAAGCTTCAGAGAAGTCATCGATGATGGTGCGATATACCGGGACGAGATCCTTGCTACACAGCCCTTCAGCTCTCTAAATCATAACGACGAAAGAATTAGGATTCGATTACGCTTGCTCTGAAGGTCTATTAGCCCACCGGGGCAATGCTATGCCTGTGCTCTTATCACTGTTACACAACGAAACATGAATAGTATACTGTAAATCGTGAGAGAATCTAGGAGCTACTCATACACGTTAAGCCAATATGCGTATATATTTGGGTACAGTGGATACTCGCCCTAATGAATCTGCAGCTACTTATGAACGAGAGGCCACCCCTGCATTGCTTCTGTCTTGCCCGGTCCGATGGTGAATAATGGTACCTCTGGAGTACACTCCCAAACAACGATACCTGTATACCGTAGTCCATATACTACCGCCCCCGTAATAAATGATCTGGCCGGCACCAAACGCTCTATGCCAAATAGCAACCATCATCACCAGAAAGCAACGCTGCAATTGAGTACTAGTACTCATCATCTCATACACCTTCATCGATTCCAAAGCTATCCATAACCTAACATCCCAACCAATGTAAATATCTCGTTCCCACACGAAAGACACCAGAAACAATCACAACCAAAAACAAATTATAACCAGTACTTCAACAACCCAGATTAAAACACCAAAAACCCACATAACCAACACTACCCACCCACCCAAGGTATAAAAAAACACACTACCCTTCCTACCCTCAACCCCCTCCCCAGAGGGGAGGCAAAACCAAAAAAAGAAATCTCCCCGACTGGGAGTCGAACCCAGGTCTCCCGCGCTTGTTCCCGAGAGGGATTGACAAGCGGAAATCATGACCGTTAGACCATCGAGGATTTGATATATGATGTGGGTTAGATTTTGACTACATAAAGCTAAGACTAGTGGGGGGTTGGGGTTGTGGCTGTTTTCGGACAGGTTAGGGCTATTGTTGGGTGGGGCGGTTGCTTACCATCTATTTACTCCAGTGGATATGTGAGTATGTATAGTTATAGTTTGGTTCTGGGTTGCAGGACCTGGGATTCTGGTTGTTTCTGGATGTGTTTGAGTGTTGTTGGTATGGTATGAAGGGGTGGATTGGTGGTGAGAGGTTTATGGGGGAGTATCATGTATTGGTATTTACTAAGGAGTATGGGGGAACAGGGTATCTATGCTGTTTGAGGGTCGTCGGAAGTATGATTGATGTTGGGAAACTTGATTGATTTCTAAGTGGGGAGTTGTTATTGAATTGCTATGTTTTTTTTTTCGTAAAAGTGCTCCTGTGGATGAGCCTGGGTACTTTTTATATAGACTGTTAGAAGTATAAGTAATTGTTGGCAAGAAGTGGTCTATGTATACCATTGGCATCGTTGAATTGTAGCGAATCTTTATAATCGAGTTTAACTACATTGCTGTAGCTCTCATTTATCTAGCAAAATATGGCAGTCTTATATAACGAAGATCCTCGATGGTCTAACGGTCATGATTTCCGCTTGTCAATCCCTCTCGGGAACAAGCGCGGGAGACCTGGGTTCGACTCCCAGTCGGGGAGATCTTTTTGTGATATTATTTTTTTGCTTCTTTGTTACCGATGTACCACGGACCTCTAGCACGGACATTGCATAAAAAAGTCAATTAATCCTTAGCTATCATTATTGAGCCTGTGTATGTATCCAATGCAAGCCGCATGAGCACGTGGAGAATTGAACGCAACCGCCTATGTCCAAGACAAACCGAATAAAGGAGACAGGCCTCCCAGAGCAAAACGATCTAAACGACAAACACGCAAAACGATTACAACATCGCAAGACAACAGACCAGCTGAAACAGGAGTAAAGATTTTCCAATTGCAAGCGTTTAGTTGTCAGTCTTCTCGTTGACTGCATCCTTAACTTGGGCTTTCTTGGCCTGAAGCAAGGAGCTGATATAGGCTAGCGACTCCTGCGAGAGCACCAAGCCGGTGGTGATCACGGCCTTGCCGCTCGCAACCACTCCATCCCCGCCACACTTCTTGTACTCCGAACTGTAGGTGTCAAAAACATGACCCTTGAGGTCATAAACGAATCGCACTGGGAATGAGACGCCATCTTTGATCGAACCCTTGAGCGTGGTTGTATCATCCCTGATAAATGGAAATGTTTCATCAACCTTGCTCAGACCTTTATCTCCGAGGGTATCTACGCGCGCGACATATGGAGCAACGAAGCCGTACGGCTTGGAGAAGTAAGGGAGGAACGGCTTGGCTAAGCGAGAGTAGCCTTGGTCGGCATATTCCAGAGACTTCGCGGCGTACTTGTTGGTCTTGATGACGGTAATAGAGTCGGAAACAACAGGATAGGACGTCAAATGCTAGCATAGGAAATAGAGATTAGCGCATGTTGGAAGCGATCGACAGTCGTGCATTGGGGTTACTCACATCGAGGAATTGGGAGTGGATAGTCTCCCCGTTGACAGAATTCTCGCCCATAATGCCGTTTTCTGCGTGAGGCATAAGTTTCTATCACATGAATATCGCATTAGTATAGGGAAAGGCAGTGTAGAGTAGCGGAGCGATAAGATAAACCCTTACCCGACAATAGAACGCTCAAAGCTATAGGTCCTGGTGAACAAGACAAGCTATGGAGGGTCAGACGTGAAGAAGCGGTGACAAGAAACGGAAAGCGAGGAGGATGGGGATGTTGAAGATAATAAAGGAAAGGGAGGGGTGATGGGGGGGAAAGGGCATCACTTACATTTGCAGAAGGAAAGACGGAATACGTGAGCAGTTGGGATGGACCGGAAAGAGGTGAACCGTAGTTAAATTTAAGGTAGGTTCAAGAAGAGAAGAAGAGCAAACACGCCATCAGTCGATCCGATAGCTAGGATCCATGAGGCTTGTGATTTGATTCGGTTGAATTTTTTTTTTTTACCTGTGCTAATTTTATTTTAGTTTTAATTATTGCCTTTCTTTATGTTGGTTTTGATTAATTAGAAAATAACAAATTATTCTTCTTGGGTAAGAGGGAGAGAGAGCGAGCTGGCAGCATGTGATAGCGGGCCCGTTGATGAGTGAACAACTCGCTTGGAGCTTGAATGGAGGGGCAAGCCGTTGGTTCCAGGAGGTTTTAGACCGTCGTAGGACGGAGTTAGTTGTTGCGTGCTCAATCCGGCGGCTTCATCGTCATTATCATTTCACCTGCAGGGCCTGGAACCTGGGATGAGCCTGGAGAAACGCGACCCAAGATTGGATTGACCAGGATCGTGCATCTCCTTCCGTGCGCTCGCGCTCCCCGACAGCCCGCATCCGAATTCGCAGTGAATAAGAGCTATCGCGGAGCAGCGAGGATAAGGAATAAGGAATCAAAACTGGACAGAGTGAGTTCAGGCCCCTCGGAAAGCAGTGTCGAACAAGCCACCCGCACTTGTGCCTAGTACATGGTTCCCTCTTAGTCATGTCGATATCATGTAGTCATGGCTTGAAGGGAACGAGAAACCGAACGATTCATGATTTAGGTCTCGATAACGGCGGTAACGGTTGCGTTGTCGAAGTGGCAAGAGCCAAGTCAAAACAAATGAACGACAGGCATCGGGCAGCAAATCAGGACTGTGATTCGGAGCAACTGGCTGGAAGTACTAAGTAAGTTGCAGCACAGTGTGGATGATGATGGAATCCGGAAGTTGCGAACAGTTGACCTGGAAGGTTTTCTGGCTTGCATCGCGGGATGGGCTGATAGCATGTGATTGCGGGTCGGGCGCCCTCGTTTTCTGTCGCCCGTCGGCTGGTCTTTCTGCTACTACTAGACTACATGCTGCACTTATGGTCATTATAGTTTATCCCCGAACACTCATGATGCCTAATGCCATTTTTCCCTATCCATCTTGATCTTACCCGCGCTTTATAATATGCCATTTATTCATTCAGTCATTCATTCAGTGTTCGTGTAGACGCATGCAAATTGCTAATTTACGCGAATTCCTCGTGGCTCCCGATAAGAACGGGACTCCGCCGTGGTTCGCGCCGCATGCTTATCAGGGCGCCTACTTACGGGAATGACTGTCACAAGGAAACCGGGTCCCCCCAAAATCACCCCAACGATCCGGAGTACTACTAGACTCAGGAAGCAACCGGCTGGAGGGTAAACGTTGAGGATCAGTACGTCCGGCAAACGGACTACTGCTTTCCCCCTGCCTTCGCTTTTGTACCAGATGGGTAACCGCTCTCGTTGATCTCCTGCGGGAAGGTGCAAGCATCATCTTTGCGCCTGGACCTCGTCTCAGGTCCGGGGTTAGAGGCATCTTTGACCCTTTGGCCCTCTGGACCATCAACCTTCTCCGTGGAAGATATCTTACTATCCAGACTGCTCCGTATATTCTGGGCTAGAGAGGGGTTTAGCTTGATCCACTCGTCTTTTGGGCGCTAACAACGCCAACCGTGCGGTGGTAGTCCTGCAAGTGCTGTCCAGATCTGAGCAAGCTTCTACAGAATCTGTCCCCATTGGAGTAGCATCCACGGTCTTCGCTCTCCAGCCCAGTCTCTTCTAGTGCTGACCATGTGCGTCGTACTTCTGTCCATGCGAAAATGGTCGCACCGTGCTGGACCTTCCAATGCTGTCCGAGTGTCCTTCTGCGGCATGTCGGTCGACGCTAGTCTTCCCGGAGGTCAGTTCATAAACCTCGATCCCGATCAACTTTGACGTATTGAAGCACACAATGCAGTGCCTTTGTGCTTAGCGTCTGTTTTAATCGTTGACACACAGTCTGGACGTAAGGTCCTTCCTTCCTTCAACACCACCACAGTTTCTCCTCAACCCCAGCGATCGGAAGCAGATTGACATAGAAGGCGCCAACAACCTGGACGGCCAACTCCTGGTGGCTTGCTTGCTGCATTCGCCGGCCGCGTAGATTACAACAACCAATGGCTTTTCACATGTCCTGAAGGATTCTCATTCTCATCGGCAGCTTTGACCATCCTAGCTGGTTACTATTCTGTCAGGACTGTAAAATACCGGGCCATCATCGACAGCCGGAACTGAGGGATTGTCGCACGCCTAGACGGCTACTCCCTCTCTCGGGTAAGGAACGACGTGCACAGATCGCGACCTCTAATTGCACCTCCTCATTTCCAAGGCTACATGGGGCCCCATGTACCTTGCCAGCACCGGTTGGCGCTACACCTACCTTTCTGGTACCTAGCTCGTTTGGTTCAGACGCAGAAGCCGGTGCTACTGTCATTTCGACTTAGGGCAACCTCATCCGTGCTACATTCGCTAGTGAACATGGTCTCCTTGCAGTAAACCGCCACTACGTATGTTGGACGGAGCCAAAGGAGGAGCACCGTATCTACGAGATATGACATAACCCGAGACCTATCTTAGGGGCTATCTTTCTTACAGGTGGGGGTTTGTGCTCCTCCATGGAACTCCGCTTTTACCCCAACAATGTGGGATAGGCTGGGATTTCATGTACGGGGAATATCGGCCGTGCGGGGATGGAAGCACAAGCTCGGTGGGTTGACGGAAGTAGGTTTCCAAATCTAGATCAGACTGACACACATGTACCCTTCCTTACCTCGTAAGACTAGCCAACAGGGGAAAATTGGAAGGGCCCATGATGTCGGATGATTCGATAGGATTCTTTCGTCCAAAGGTGATGGATAGTGTGCGTTCGATTGGAATGATAGAGCGATCGTGGTGTTTTCGGACATTTGGTAATCTTTTCCGACCTGACCGGTTGCTGTAATACGGACGCGGCCTTTGTGTGCGCTAGGTTGTAGCATGCTTTGTTGTAAAGGAAGAAACCCCTGGAAGCCGAGAATTCCGAAACACAAAAAAAAAGTTGAATTTGTTCATATTTTCCATTTCATTTCGAGACGGACGCCAGATCTGAGTGGCCTCCCTCATGATAAGAAAAATTGGTCAAGTCCTGGACCTGTACATCGATACATTCCCATTCTTCTCTCGTGCTATGGTATACTTCACGTGATCCCATGCTTTTGAACCGGACGTCCTCGATGCTTTTTCTTTTTCCCTTTGCCTCATCTAAGACCCTGCGCGCTCAAACGACAAAACGCCCCATATTACCCCGTTTAGAAACCTGTAGAACCGTCAGCATTGCGAACCTTAATCCAGCCAACGTAGGCAAAAAGCAATGGATGGCAAAACGTACGCAGAGGAGTGAAGAACCAACGGTTCTTGCCGCTGGTGTAGCGGTCCTCAAGGGCCTTCTTGACGTTCTTCTTGGCGTCCTCGCGGGTGGAAACCTCCTTGAAGGTCTCGGTGGAGACGGCACCCTTAAGACCCTCGAGCTCAAGGGTGTAGCGAGTGGGCATCAAGTGGTTGTAGTTGACGACCTTGATGAAGGGCTTGATGCGGCTGCGCTTCTCGACGGTCTTCTTACCCATGCGGCGGGTGACCTTGAGGGGGTAGCGCTCGATACCGGCGACGATGGCGTAAGGGAAGGGGTGCGCCTTGGAGCCAGTGTCGTTAGGCTGGACAATGACGACCTGTCATTCGCGAAAAGAAACCCTCGTCAGCACATATATCCTTGCACATTCCGTTCGCTTTTGCCCCCATGGTAGTTCGCCCATCATTCGCGTTTCCGCTCGATTGTTTTATTCCCATGCAAATCGAAAATTCATTTCCTTCGAGTCGGCAAAAAATCATTCCTTCCAATCCATTCCACCTCGGGGTATATATATATGTATCTCCTCGCCAGAAAATGAAGAAATCGGTTGTCGTACCTTCTTACCGGCGTAACGGCCACGGGTGATGATGGCCACACGGCCCACTTTCATGACTATCGTAACATCCTGTCAGTTTGGATTCGAAGACGAGAAAAATCAAGAGTCGAGGTGATGCAGCATTTCACTAACACTTCATTGTGAAAGTCCCGGTGAGCGGCAGGTCGATGGGGTGGTTGTCGATGTGCTTCGGTCGAGTAAGTGAGGTTCTCCGCGTTGGACGTTCTATTTTTCTGAGCGAAGAGGGCTCAGGGCTTTGTGCGCCAAAATCTCATTGGTCATCTTACCGACAAAAGGCTACTAGCCGTTCTGGGAAGGTTTCTCCAAACGGACTAGTGCCCGAGATGTCGGGGAGGTCGGACAAACTCACCGCCTCGATCGGGCCTTGGCTCTTTGTTTACCGGACAACCAAAGAACCGTCGGTTGCTATGACGGGAGCTTCGATGTGTACGCCGCACATTGGATCGGGCTTCCGTTGATGCCCCATGAGCTACCGTTCCTTTCAGCCAGGAACTCCACTTGGATGTTTGATTGTCTCTTATATTGACTGTTCAACCTCTGGAGCCTGCTCGTGTTCCTTGGTCTCTTGCAACGTCTCGTCGCATTGTGTTTCGTCGTCCTTGTTTCCCCTCATCTCTCATAGCAAGCGCATTTGTATCATCATCTTCAGTCTATATTCTTTTTCTTGTCCCTGCTTTTTTGTCGCCTATTGACTTCCAAATTCCCCCCCTCCTGCGTCCTTTTGGTTTTTGTTTTGACGATTTGATATGCCCTTTACGACCCCCATTGCTTTGATTTTGACGAACATTCCTCTCGCACATTCCTGATATCCCTCGATCGACTTGCTTTATATCCAACATCGACAGACATACCCCGTTTTCTTGCTTTAACGACGATTAAGTTACATGATGCCTACGCACACACGAGATGGGTCCCGCGACAGGGAACTGGTCGTCAGAAATCAATCGGTGCCCATGTATGTGTAAACTCTATTGTTGAGCCCCCCTCTGCCGCTACAACTATGAACCGCGTCAGGCTGACCGTGGACTGTGGAAACGAAGGTGGGACAGTTCGGACCCCGAACGGGCACCCCCTCCGCTCCCCATGAATCCCAGTGCTTCTAGCCCTGTTACAAGAGGAAATGTCTCCCCAGGCATTCAAGCCGTGGCGGCGAATTTCCAAGAAAAGATGCGCGAAAACGCACCGAGCCCGTATACAACCAACCCCATGCCGCCGAAGTCCCCAGAGAAGTCCCTCATCAAGGGCCAATTCCACAGGCGCATGCAATCGCTACAGAATACAGATGCTCGCAATGAATTCTTAAACTATCTCGAGAGTCGGTCACCAGAACGGCCTCTCCGCGCGTCGACTTTTGATCAGAGCCCTAAGCAGCATGAATTAACGCCGGTGAAAGCTCCTGGCTCCGCAGACTCGCGAGATAAAGACAACGAGCAAGAGCTCCCTAACCTGCAGATTTCGAACCGATACCTTTCGAGGCCAATCCTGGGCGAAAGCACACCTCCGTCGGCGACAATGTTAGCTTTGCAGAATATGCAGCTGCCTACTGAGAGCGTCGAGCCATTGAAACCAAAGAGTAACGATGCAGACCCATTTATTGGGCCCAGGCGCGCCGACAACCACAGCTTCGAATCATTATCCACCCAGATACTCAGCCTCACAGATATTGCGAGTAACCTTCAGCGCGAAATGGCTCAACTAAGCCGACGAAGTAAAGACAATGCTACGGACCTGGTCAGCCTCAAAGCTGCAACTAATGCTCGAGACGAGGATATTCGCAGGAGCCTCCGTGATTTATCCTCCAGCCTAGCCGCAAAGTTCCTTGATCCTGATGCTGCCACAAGGTGGGACTTCAGTACTCTCCTGGGTTCTGAAAACGGTATTAACAACAGGGAATCGGATAGTTCTCCGAGCTCGAAGAAGAGCTATTCGGCACCACGAATGTCAAGCCCTAATCCATTTGCCGCAGCAATGGAGCGCGAACTGTGTGGATCTCCTACGCCTATTTCTGATGGTTCCGCCAGCATCGCATTACTAGAGAAGGTCCTTCGGGAGATGGGGACCAAAGAAGGCCAAGACAAGCTTATAGAAATGGTTGAAGAAATAAAAGCCAGGCCTGTCTCCGAAACCCACGAAGTATCGAATGACGAGACGATCACGAGGATGCTCGAAGAGATTCTCGAGCATGTGAAGGATGACTCGGGGAACAAGGCTTTGGTTCGCTCTCAGGCTTGGGCCGGCGCCGACAGCGTCCCTCCGCAGGGAGAGCCCGACGGTTCTGGAACAAGGTCGCTGGACGACGAACAAGCGTACTCGCCAGATATGGAAACCCACAACATCCGACCCGCCGAACGCTCTTTGGTGCCCGCCGATCCCGAAATGGCAGACGAGATGCTAGCAATCATGAAAAGAGTGAAGACTAGTGTCATTGAAGGAGGTGGCATGACGAACGAGGTCAAAGCCCTTGTGCGAGAACTACGAGGAGAGGTCCTAGGAATGGGAAGGAACCTGGCCCGACAAATCGAAGGCGTTGGATCTTCCCGCGCTATAGAAGACAGGCCGGACCGACCTACCCATGAAGAGCTGGCTGGTATCGTTGAAAACAACCTGCAGGAGCTCAGAGACCAACTCGCCTCGATCATGGATGAGAGTAGACACCATTCATCGTCCATCTCGGAATTCAGAGCTGCTATGGATGGTAACGAACTGTACTCTATCGTCAAGAGGGCTCTGGATGAGCTTGACCTGTCTCAGTTCCGTGCCGAGCCCCACGGTGTTAATATGGAAAAGGAAGAGATTCTGGAGACCGTTCGGGAAGCTTGGGAGACATACAAGCCTGAGATTGAGTTGCAGAATTTCGGGCTGGAACGAGACGAGATTCTGGAGTGCTTGTCAGAAGGGCTTAGAGACTATAAGCCGCAGCACGAGGACGCCGTTACTTATGACCAAGTCTTGGCGGCTGTCCAGGCTGGAATGCAGAGTTTCGCGCAACCACCCAGCATTACGAAAGAAGAGATCGTACAAACAATTCACGAATGCCTTGCCAATTTCGAACCCCCTGTACCTCGGGGCGTGGAGCGCGAACACCTTGATGGCATGCGCGATGAGATCCTAGAAGCCGTCACCCACTCAGTTACGTCCCAAAGTGCTCTTACAAGAGAGACGCTGGACTCTGGTCTTGGCCGTGATGAGATCTTGAGCGCTCTTTCGGAAGGGCTAGAAGCTCATTTCGGAGCGACCAAGGCCATCGAACATCCTCACATCACCAAGGACGATGTTGCTAATGTAATAAATGAAGCATTCATTGCACAGCAATCGGTGGTCAGCACCAATGTTCAACCCACTGTTTCCCGTGACGAGATTCTCCACGCCATCGCAGAAGGCATGGAAAGCCAGAACTCCATCACGAGAGAGATCGAACTTAACAGGGATGATCTTATGGAGGCTATCGCAGCTGGTTTGCAGGAGGCCAATGAGGCAAACCAGAGCGTCGGGGAACAGATGCTGGAACGTGTTCAGGAGCAGCTGGATGGCATAAAGGGGGAAATGGGCCAACATTTCTCTGCCAGTGAAGAGACCTCCGAGCACCTGCTTAATGCTATCAAAGATGGCATTGCTGTCGTGCGACAGGAAGTGGAAGGCTACGCCTCAACTGCAGCTGAAGCTTCCGGGAAGCATGAGATCATGGACACTGTCAAGGAAGGGTTCCGCCTGTTGCAGGCTGACATGGAGAAGACGATCACTGAGACCGCCGCGTCTAATGCGCCTCGCGGTAATCCGGATACACCGGAACTTCTTGATGCCATGGAGAAGGAATTCGAGCATCTGCGACAGACCATGAGCTCCTTGTTGATTCGCAACAACGCACCGAATGAAAAGGACGAGATCCTGGACGCCATTCGCGACATCTCCGAGCAGCAAAAGACTTCCAAGAGCGATGATGTTCTTGCAGCTATCCGCGAGCTGTCGGAGAAGCAGGCGGGTACGCCTGGGGAGGATATCCTTGCAGCTCTTCGTGAACAGTTGGACGAGCACAAGACTGCGAGCAGTGATGCAATCATTGCCGCAGTTGAAGCAGCGTTCGAACAGAAACCCAGCGCTCCAAGCGACGAGATCCTTTCTGCCCTTCGTGAAATCTCCGAGAAGCAGGACAACACGAACAGCGAGGAAATCCTTGCTGCCATCCGTGAAATCTCCGAGAAGCAGAACAACTCGAACAGTGAGGAGATTATTGCTGCCATCCGTGAAATTTCGGAAAAGCAGAACGATACGAACAGCGAGGAGATTCTTGCGGCAATTCGTGAACTGTCCGAACAACACAAGGCGGCCAACAATGACGATATGCTTGCTGCTGTGCGCGATATGTCCGAGCAACACAAGGGAATAGATAGTGAAGCAATTCTTGGAGCAATCCGTGAATTCTCAGAGCAACACAAGTCTACAAGTGTCGACGACATAACGAGTATCATCAAACAAGAGTTCGAGGAGCTCCGTCACTCAATGAACATGACTCTGGTCCGTGCGGAACCTACGGAGCCCAAAACGGACAAGGATGACATTATTGCTGCGCTGCACGAAAGATTTGACACCTTCAAGGACGAGCAAGCCCAGCCCAGAGAGGTTAGCGAAAGCGACGCCTTCACTAATGGTGAAGTGATTGAAGCCTTAAACGATGGCGTTGGCACCATTCGGGAAGACCTCGCAAAGCTCATGGAGAAGAATGTTGAGTTCGACTATTCTGAGCTCCTGGATGAGCTGAAATCAGGGCTTGGCAGTCTGAAGGCAGATGTTGAAATGCTGAGGCAAGCTCATAAAGAGAGTGAAGAAGTCGAGACGACTCGTGGAGGTGAACTGATGCTTGCTAGCAACACTCCACCCTCTGATTCCACCAGCAGCAACGATATTGAAGGTCTCAAGGCCCTTATCACTCAACTTCAAGTCAAAGTTGAGGCAATTGAGTCTGCTCCGCGCGCTGCAGAGGCTCCGGAAGACATGCTGAAGAAGGAGCACCTTGATGAAGTCCTCCTTGGACTACACGAACTTCAGAGCTCAGTAACAGGCATCGTTGCCCGTGATCAGCCTGCAGATGAAACAACAGCCAAGAAGGAGGACACAGACGCCATTGAAACCCTGCTGCGCAACACGAAGGCACAGCTTGATGAGATGACATTCCCTGCCCCTGACGAGATCGCAAGAGCAGAGCAACTTTCAAACCTTGAAGGTATCGTCAAGGAAACTAAAGAAGCCATGTCTGAACTTCGTACTCGATTCGAATCGGACGGCCCGACGAAGTCAGAAATTGGTACTTTGGAGACCCTGATGAAAGACATGTGGATTGCTCTCGATGAACTGAAGGGCAAGGGAACAGAGGAGGAAAATGATGCCGAGAAGTTGGTCAAGGCAGATCTGCAGACCGTGGAAGCGATGATCTTCGAAGTAAAGACGCAGGTCGAAGAACTCAAGCTTCCCGACATCGAGACATTGCCGACCAAGACCGACATCCAAGATCTTACGGCACTTGTTACTGAGTTCCGCGAGAAGGTCGATGCCGACAACGAGATGACCGGTCAAGCCTTCGATGCTCGGAAGGTTGAGCACGCCGGGCTTGCCGAGAAGATCGAGGAGGCTCGGTCTGTCGTGGAGGGGCTCGGAGACGAATTGAAGAGCAAGCTGGATGGTAGCAACGAGGGGCTCAGCGAGCTCAAGCAGCTACTTGAAGGCTTGGCAGCGTCTGCCGAAAGCTTCACGACGGTGGAGAATGTCAACGAACTCACGGAACTGATCAACCGCGAATTCGAGCGTGCCCGGGGCGAACAGGATGCGACGAAACTAGAGAAGGAAGAGCGGGATGCTGCTGCGATGGTCAAGCATGACGAGACTCGAGCCGCTATTATCGTTGAACTGGGCTCGAAGATTGACGAAAAGCTCGGTGAAATCGTGGCCAAGTACGACGAGGTCCAGTCATCTATCCAAAGTGCTATGGACTCCAAGTTCTCTGAGAGCGCGGAACGTGACAACGCGCATCTTGAGGCTGTTACCAATACCAAGGCTCTGGCCGAAGACATCAGGCTCGTCATTGGATCCATGGGCAACAGCGTTAATGAGGCTTGTGAGCGTATGTGCACGGATGCGCAAACCTTCTTCGAAAAGGTTGATGTGTCCTACAACAAGATGGAAGAGATGCACAATGAGGTCAAGACCCAACAGGAGCAGGCTCGCTCGGATCTCGAGCGTGCAGCAGCTGCAACCGATCGTGTCGAAAGCCAACTGCACGAGTTCCATCCTCAGGTGCTAGAGTCTATTCAGGAGATTCTTTCCATCGTCGGACAGCACTACGATCACTCCCAGAAATCGGCGCAGGACCTTAAGATGGATCTTTCTACAATCCCCTCTGCCATTACTCCGTTACTTCCTGCTTTGCCGCCGCCCGAGCCCGAGAAATACGATGATACTCCGGTTCAGGAAAAGCTCAATGACCTCCTCGAACGTGCTAAGAGCAGCCAAGTCCAAGAGACACTGAATACTCTCGTTGAACGCGTTACGAATGATCAAGTACATCAAAAGCTGGACGAACTTCTGACCCACACTACGAGTACTAATGGTCAGGTCTACGAGAAATTGAGCGAACTTCTGGACCATGCCACTAACTCTACCGGACCGGTCCACGATAAGCTTGATGTCCTCATCGACCATGCGACCAATAATGATCAGTCAGTTACGCAGATGATGAAGTTGGACGAGATGCACAAGGATATCATGGATACATCCCGCCGGATGAATGAAATGTTTGCCGCCCAGACCGCCATGGTGGCTGAAGACAACGAGCGGAGACGTAAGGAGGCCGAAGAAGCAGCGATTGCACTGGAGAGGCGCAACGCCCAGCGCGAGCAGGTTGAGGCAGAGATCTTGACCCTAAAGGAGGAGAAGGATTCTCTGCTGCACATCATCCAGAGCTTGAAGTCCGAGAAGGATGACCTTGCCAAGCAGACCACCAAGCTCAGCAAGGAAGTCGCTGGCTTGGAAATGGCACTCGAGCTCCGGCATGAAGAAATGCAAGTAATGGAAGATCGTGCAGACCATCTCGAGAAGCGGATCCTGGAAGGCGTTCTTGACCACGCTCGCAGTGTTCTCTTGAGCCGCCCGAACGGCATGAAGAAGGCGCGCGGATCTCGCGCCCGCGGGCCCAGTGTTGCCAGCAATGCCAGCACGGCGAAAGATGCCCGTAGCATCCTCGGCAGTAGCGTTGGGCTAGCGCTGAGAAAGCGAGCACAGAATGGGTCACAGGCGGGATCTGTCGCACCATCGACCACCAGCAAGGAACGGCGTATCTTCAGTTTGAGCAACGTTACAGGCAATCGCGGTGCAGGAGATCGGCAGGTGAGTGGCGCCAGTGGGTTTGCCAGTCTAAAGCGGAGCCATTCAGTTAGATCCAACGTCTCCCAGCGCAAGGCATCTTGGGGAGGCCGAAGCTCCATCGCCAATAAAGAAAACGAGGTCTTTCCGGAAGAAGATGGGGAAGAGAGTGACGCAGGCACGGAACGACGAACCAGCTACACAGGAACATATGCGGACAGCATGATCTATGGTACCAGTAGCCATGTCTCCGCCGATCGGCGGGTAAGTACCGCTAGCTCCACAGGGCTGCGTTCGGTCGCGGACGAACCGGAGGACTCCGAAGGGGAGGAGGACGCTCAGACGCCCAAGGCAGATGAGCCGGAGGATTTGGAGCTGGATGAGGAGGCCTCGAAGATGGTGGTCTACGGACAGCACAGCGATAGTGGTATTGGACCCGAGGTCACGAGTGCGGCGGCATGAAGCTCTAAGAGCACGAGGACTCCTCTCGGCTCTGCTGCATGACCCTGGTAATGAAGGGACGAGGGCAAGCAGCATGTTATGGAAGCCCTTCTGAAGCGAATCATCCGAGCATTTGGCTGAGCTGAGTGCTGTATAGATAGGGGGATGCTTGGTTTCAGGCATGAATCCGATAAGGGTTGGATACGGGGTACTTTCGTTTGTACTTTCCTATGTTTCTTACGACTGTTTATGCATGATGTACCTATGTTTTTTTTATTCAGCGAGGGAAGTTAATAATGAACTTGATATGCTGATATGAGGGAAAGCCCACCTGAGAATATTTCTTCTGTAGATGTTCGTAGTTGCCTGTAGATGAAGATCAAAGGAGCAACGAGTCACATGGGCAGCGGTCATGCAGCGCGGCTGAGTCAGCCCCAAATCCCCCAACGGATTTGCTTCTCGCGTCGCTTTTTGTGTTTTGGGCGGTTGGCTCCTTTGGTCCTTGCTGCATCAACTGTCGCTACTCGCTTCATCCTGGATGTGTGCATGCTTGCATCGGTTGCCGTCCTTGGCTGGCCCGACGGCGAGAGATAAATAGATCCTCGGTGCTGCCCCTGGCCACTCCTCATTTACTACTTCTCTCCTCTCGGTCGGTAAACTCCAACGTCTCCGGTCTCCACCATGGCTAGTTTCTAGACCAACTAACCTCACTAGTCTCCGCCCTCCTGCTGCTCCCTCCTCCTCTGTCTTGTTCTCCTGCTCCCCTATCTCCCCTCTGCAAGAGTGGATAATTTTCCGGTTCTCTCATCCTAACTTCTCTCCGCTTGGTCGGAGGAGCGGTCAACCGGCATGTTGGATCCTTTTCCACCCCCGCCAGCATGGCTGCGGGATTTCGTTGAGCCATGGGCGCTTCATTACAACGTTCCTGCTCTGACGGAGCATGCTCACGAGGTCATTATTGCTTTTGTCGGCTACCTTTTTATCCACTTCATCTTGTCCCCCGTTCTGTCTCCGGTGCTTTTCCCCAATCACTACCCGAAACTCAAACCCCGGACCAAGCTCAACTGGGACGTTCATGTCGTCTCGCTGGTGCAGAGCACCTTCATCAATGGCATGGCCCTTTGGGTCATGTTTGCCGATGAAGACCGGGCTTCTATGAACGCCTCTGAACGTATCTATGGGTACACTGGAGCCTGTGGACTGGTGTCCGCCTTCGCTGCCGGATACTTTGTTTACGATCTGATCGTCAGCACGATCTACGTTAAGCTCTTTGGGATCGGAATGCTTTTCCATGGCATTAGCGCCCTGTGGGTGTTCAGTTTTGGATTTGTGAGTTGTGACCTATTTCAGCTTTACAGTTTGCGTCAATAAGCTAATCATTTGGCTTGTGCTATCATCACAGAGACCATTCGTGAACTTCTACTCCCCCGTCTTCATCCTCTATGAGCTCTCCAGCCCCTTCCTCAATATCCACTGGTTCCTCGACAAGGTCAACATGACCGGCAGCAACCTGCAGTGGTACAATGGCATGATGCTTCTCTTCACCTTCTTCAGCTGCCGTCTCCTTTGGGGCACATACCAGTCCGTCGCCGTCTATCGGGACATGTGGTACGCCTTGAAACAGACCTGGGATGCCACTGCAGCTGCCACTCCCCTCGAACCCGTCGATCTCACCTCTCAAGTCTTCCAGGTCCGCGGAGGCAGCGGCAGTGAAATGGCTAAGTACGCCTCCTTCACCGCCGGCGGCGTCCCCACCTGGCTGGTCCTGACTTACGTGATCTCGAACGTGGTTCTCAACTTCCTGAACTACTTCTGGTTCTCGAAGATGGTCGAGACCGTCCTGAAGCGGTTCCGCGGGCCCGCCGAGAAGCCCGGACCGGCCGGTAAGCCCTCTAAGGAGGAGCAAATCAGCCATCTGAAGGAGGAGATCACGCAGAAGGTCGTCCTGGAAGCGGCCTCCAAGCTGGAACAGGAGGAAGGTAGCCCTTTCCTCGATGGAGTGTCTGAGGAGAAAGTCGCTTCGGCTGTCGACTCGGGGCTTACCGAGGAATTGAGGAAGAGGAAAGTCCAGTTGTCATCCTAGTCTGCTCCTTAACCTGGTTTTCGGAACCTGCTTCAATGCAGCAGCAGCAGCAGCAGCAATCCAAAGAGGAACAACATCACTCGCCATACCATTAGCCCTACAATAAACAGCCTCATAGCTCGCGAGGACATGTCTCACAGCTTGTTGACTTGAGATTTTACTCCCTCTCCACCCTACCACTGCCGACCAGATAGGTCAGCGAGACGGGCCCCCAAGCATCAGGAGCTATATTATTATATAACGCGACGTTATGTTATGGGAAAGCTAGTTGATTCGAAATCATGCATTCATGTCTTTCGATAAGGAGTTCATCTGGATAGGAGAATGGGTTTGCTCATTTATTCTGTTTTGTTCGATTTCTTTGTGCAGTTGCTATCTTGCTTAGATCTCAGTACAGTCTCAGAAATATAAATGAAACGAGGAACGGCATCCAATCATACATACCTACATTCATCATGATATATATATTTCACGGTCTCACATGAGAGTTACTAATTAGCAGTTACGGTTTCTTACTTACTGGAAATAGAACAGATACGAGTAAGATCTGTATTTCACTTAAAGCAACTGAATACATTATTGATGACAAGGGAACTAAAAGAGCTGAAAGAAGCAACCATCCCGAAATCAAAACCAACCAAGACAAAACACCACGAAAGCGCCCCCATCAAACAAGCCCTACTTAATCGACTAACTAAACTAGTATCGTTCGTAAGTTATTTTCTTCGCTGATCACCAACCACATTCCAAAATAATACACATGTCATATCACCGACTTAATACCACACCATCACCAACAATCTACCCTGTCAACTACCTAGTTCAAGAATCACCTCCCCATCGCCGCCTCCGGCTTAGCAAGCATATACCGCACCGCTTCCCTCGCCACAGTAGTATCCCAAACGCCATCCGTACCACCACGACGGAACTCAGGCCCACTAGCATCTTCGCCACCACCACGCGTCGCCTCTCCAAGAATAGTCTCCAAGTCTCTGCGCTGGGAATTGATCCAGCGGCGGACGAACGTAGCGGGATCCTTGCTGAGAGCCGTGTAGAAGGAGTGACGGGCGCGGGAGTGCGTCAGGGCTTGCACGATGAGGGCGACCTGGTCGTCTAGCGTGGCGATCTGGCGCATGGAGGCCGTGTATTGCGGGTTCTGGGTGAGGGCGAGCATCTTGGAGCGGAGAGGGTCTTCCAGGGCGACTTGGATGTCGTAGACGGTAGGGGTCGGGTCCTTGTGGTAGTCTTCGTCGACGCGGATGGTGTAGGGGAGGTGGATGGGGTCAATGGGGCTGGTGTGAGGGCCGATGCTTTCGGGGATTTGAGGGAAGAACATTTGGTCGCGGCCGAAGATCTGCGCGGTTGGGTCGGGTTAGTCTTGGATTATATCGGGAATGGGGATGGGGATGGGGAGGGGAGGTACCGATCGTAGACGATGGTCACAGCGGACGAGTCGCTTCTCTTCATCTTCTTGAAGGCCCATGGCACGGATGTAGTCCCAGATTCCGAGAACAATGCCGCTTCGTGTTTCTTCCTCTACGTCTAGTACTTCTGCTAGCTCTTTGCTTAGCTTGAACCGTTCTGGTGTCTCGTCGCGCACGAGACTGAATGTCACGTTCAGGTTCTCCTGTGACGCGCGGGTGAACTGCATCGAGTCGAAGTCTGCTGTGGGCGGCAGAGTGACAGTGTTAGGGGGTAATTGCGGTTTGGTCCAGGTGATTGGCTTGACTTCTTCCGGGCTGGCGGTGGAGGACTTATCGAAGTCGACGGTAATGGATTTGAAGAAGTGCGAGAAGCGCTGCTTGGTGCGCTTGTTGGACGACTTTTTGGTAGTGGCATTGGCGTTAGGTCCATCTTGCTCCATCGCGTCGCCGTTGTCCGTCTGCTCGGTAGCTTCGTCGTCACTATCCTCCGGGGCGGTCGGGTCGGTGTCGTCGTCCAGAAGACGTCCCTCGATGCGTACCTTGTACCGTCCGGAGCCGGGGTTGCTTCCGGGGGCGGCACCGTTGGCAGTCTGCCAGGGTTGGTTTTCGACAGTGTTCGAGATCCAAATGCGCATCGTGCGGTACTTCTTGACAGTCTTGCTGATGGAGTCTTGGATGTCCAGGCGCTTACGGACAATGGCTGCATCGAGGCGTTTCTCCAGGTCGCGGAGGCTCTTGTACTGCTGCACACCTTCGCCGATAATTACTTCCTCAATGCCGTCGGGGATGTTCTTGTCGGTGGGTTTGCGGCTGCGACGCAGGGCGGCGTCATTGGGAGGCTGCATGTTGCGCTGGGGAGGGATGTATTGAGGTGGAACGGCGTGCTGAGGCATGGGGACAGGCATCGCAGCAGCTATACGAGGGAGAAGGAGTTAGAAGAAATAGTTCCGCCGGGGTTTGATTGGGTTAAAGGGTGGAGGCTCACCAGGACCTGGAGGACCGCGACGAGGCGTGGCAGGGGAGCGTTGGGCGGCTTGTGGGGGGAACCCACGGCCGTAGTTGGGTGGGATCTGGGCATTCATGGTTGGTCCGTGATGAGACGGTGAGGCCGCAAGGGAAGATCCGCGAATTGGAGGATGGAGATCCTTGGGGCGATGAGACAGACCGCGCAGGGCCGGAGAGATGGGCGTGTATTGCTGGGCGGACGAACAGAAGCAAGTCACTTGCTTTGCCGGCCTCTTCGCGATTCTTTTGCCGCGGTCGCGCTATTCCTCTTTGGGATGGACCAGCAACCACCAGTTCATCGCTACATTCTACATATCCTCATAACATTCTACTAACGAAATTTCCTACTTTATATAAGAACAACAACTCTCATATATTCATTTGTAGTAATGCTGTTTCATTTCCAAGCCATTAACTCAATAACCCCCGCATCAGTTGCCGTTTCTTACTCTAGCAGCGATGCTTGATTAGTGTACAGCTCTTCCACCACATTGCTCAGCTTCTCGATCGTGTCCAACGCAGCATCGTATGCCTGGTCCCGCTCCGTCTCATCGTAGACAATCAGGCATCCAGCCCCCTGGTCGAGCACTCCAATAATCACCTTGTCCAGGATCATCTGGGAGAGCTTCCGCTCCACCTGCTGCGTGTCCAGCCCAACCATCTTAGCAATGTGGTCCAGCTCGACCCGGCTGAAAGGTTCAATAACCTTGATCAGGTTCTGCTCCAACATGGCATCGTACAATCTGCGGAGGTGGTTGCGGATGAATGTATCACTGCCCAGCTCGAACCGGTAGTCCGAGAGCGCCTTTTCGTACTCCTCCAGGGACCGGTTGGCATGTGCACGCGCCACAGCCTTCATGGCCTCGAGTCGCGGGCTGGCATACTTCTGAGCCTGCTTCGATCCCAGCAAATTTGTCACATCATCCACCAGGTTCAACATGATCTTGCACAGCAGCATATATTGGAGGGCCGCAGTGGCCTTTTCTCCCTCATCGAGGGAGCTGTACCCTTCCAGAGCCTCAATGAAATAGGAGAATGACGTGTTGAAATCCTTGTCCTCTGCGTGTAGCATACCACTCTGCATGTCGAGACCGGCCTGCAGGTTCGGCGGCGTGTAAACGGAAGCGGCCGATGTCCGGGCTGCCGTCAAGGCAGCACGTGCCTTGGCCTGGTTGCCCAATGCATGGTACACCCGCGACTCCAGCAGCTGCACCTCAACCAGCATGAGCTTGTCATCCAGGCGCTTTAGCTCGCGGAGGAGGGAGTTGATGAGGGTGAGCGCATCGTAGTAGGTCTGTTTCTGCATGTAGATAGCTACAAGGCGAGTCTGGAGGTTCTGACGAAGGAAGGACCTCCGCTCGGCGATGGCCCATTCAATGCATGATTGGATGACGGAAACTTGGATATCGAGTGTGTTCGGGATCTCGCTGAACAGGTCCAACAGCTGGCGGACTATCAGAGGACGGGTGGTCAGTAACCCTGGAAGCAAAACATCATCTCTGTCAATGCTACATACCCAGCTTAGCTGTCTTTGCCTTGGCAAATGAAGAGAAGGAATCGCGGCTGGTCTTGATGAGTTCGGCAATCTCGTGGGGCTTCTTCTGGTCCCGGTAGAGCTCTCCCAGCAACACCAGGGCATTCTCGTAATCGCGCGATGAGGCCTCAGACGAGCCGGTACCTTGCGCAAGGATTTCCTTGAGGATGCTCTCGGCCTTGGAAGGGTCGCTCTTCACGAGACCCCGGGCTTCGTCTATCCGCCCAGCGGTCGTCGAAGAGGGTGCCATGACTAGATCGGGGCTGTGAGGGGCGGCGGAGGAAATCTGGAGGGATTGCGGGTAGTTCTAAATCTGCCAACGAAGTGACAGGTAATGCACAGAGCGGGGAGGCCCTAGACACGATGAGAGATGAGATGATGAGGTATAGAGGACGATGGCAGGACAGGAAGCTTACAGGTTTGGCTATCGTCACTGGCGGTTGGAGCTGCAGCTGCCGCCCTCACCGCCCGCGGCTTGGCGAGCCAACCAGAATCGGCGGTACCCGCCCAGTAGAAAAAAAGCGCCTGGAAATTTTATGTCCGATATAGTTTTAGTTTTCTTCCCTCCAGCTTCCTTTGCAGAGAAAACCACCGGACGCCATGGTAAGTATATCCAAAATGTTTCATCGTCTTCCAAATAGATGCTAATATACCTATCAGAAAATCAAAGCTCTTTCTCGTCCTACTTCCTCGCAACAGGCTCCGGGAACCGCTGTCGTTCGACAGCCCCGAAACCTCGACCCGGCGCAGCATCCATTCGAACGGGCTCGTGAGTATACCCGTGCTCTCAATGCTACCAAGCTAGAGCGCCTGTTTGCTGCGCCCTTCCTGGGCCAGATGGGCGACGGCCACGTGGACGGTGTGTATACCATGGCCAAGGACCCAGGCTCTTTGGAACGGTTCGCCAGTGGTAGTGGTGATGGTGTGGTCAAGGTGTGGGATTTGACCACTCAGGGAGAGGTGTGGAACACCCAGGCACACGACAATATCGTCAAGGGTGTCTGCTGGACCCCCGATCGGAAGTTGCTCTCTTGCGCGAGCGACAAGACCATCAAGCTTTTCGACCCGTACAACTCGGCACCCGAAGCACCACCGCTAGCAACCTACCTGGGCCAGGGCGCTTTCACCTGCCTCACGCACCATCGGGACCTGCCATACTTCGCCGCCTCTTCTTCTCAGATCTCTATCTACGATCTCTCCCGTCCTTCCTCCACTCCGTCCCAGACCCTCCACTGGCCCACCAACGTCGATACCATCACCTCCATCGCTTTCAACCAGACTGAGACGTCCATCCTTGGTTCGACCGGTATTGATCGCTCGATTATCATGTACGACCTTCGGACATCGTCCCCTCTACATAAAATGGTTCTGCGCCTGGCGTCGAACGCGATCTCGTGGAATCCGATGGAAGCATTCAACTTTGCCGTTGCCAACGAAGATCACAACGTCTACCTGTTCGATATGCGCAAGATGGATCGCGCATTGAACGTGCTCAAGGATCACGTCGCCGCTGTGATGGATGTGGATTTCAGTCCCACTGGTCAGGAATTGGTCACTGCCTCTTACGATCGAACGATCCGCTTGTGGAACAGATCCACGGGCCACTCTCGCGACATCTACCACACCAAGCGTATGCAACGGTATGTATTTCACTTTCGCTCTCCTTATCCAAGCAATTACAGTGCTGACTTCGTTCTACAGTGTCTTCTCCGCCAAGTTTACCCCCGATAACAAGTACGTCTTGTCCGGCTCCGACGATGGCAACATCCGACTTTGGCGCGCAAACGCATCCGACCGCAGCGGTGTAAAGAGCGCTCGTCAACGGGCCAAGCTCGAGTACGACCAGGCCTTGATCCAGAGATACTCGCACATGCCGGAAATCCGCCGAATCCGACGCCAGCGTCACGTGCCGAAGCCGATCAAGAAGGCGCGCGAGATCAAGCGGGAGGAGCTGATGGCGATCAAGAGACGCGAGGAGAACGTGCGCAAGCACACCAAGAAGGAGAACCTGCCCAAGAGACAGAGCGAGCGCGAGAAGATGATCCTGGCCAAGGAGCAATAGATGTTCTGCCTGGACCGTCCATCTGGAGCATCGTGCGGAAAGGCTGCGCTCAGAGACCGAGTACATTGTGTCTCAAGTATATACATTGCATGGACATGATACAGTTGGGGTATATTCTATTACAGCTGTTGTTCAGCTTCGTCGTCAGTCCTCTTTCACGTGATCCAACTCAGTCTGCAATTGCTGGCTGGACGAATCAGCCCTGTCGGCTTTGGACGACGCTTGTGCTACTGCGCCGTCAATCCCGCTCAGGTACCGCGCCAACCGCTGCACGCTCGCCGGCAACACCGCATACCAGTTCACCAGCATGGCAAACGCGGGCAACCTTATCACGCCACCCCTGCCGCTGTCGACAGCCGAGACAATAGCCTGGGCCACCTGGACTGGCTCCAGAACGGGCGCAAAGAACCGGTTTGGTGTCTGGACGGATTCAAACAGCGGCGTTGAGATCTGGCCCGGCTCCACCAGAACCATCTTCACTTTTGCCTCGTCCCCGGATTGGCGAAGTTCGGCCTCGAGCGAGCGATGCAACGCGCTCAACCCAGCCTTACTAGCCGAGTAATCCGCCAACCCAGCCGCACATAGCTGCCCGAGCACGGAACTCACTGTGGCAATGGTGCCACCATCCGGAGCAGCCAGCATATAAGGCAAAAATACCTGATAGGCATGAACGGCGGCGAGTAAATTGGTGTTGATAGTTTTCTGGAATGCCTCGGGAGAGAGCTGTTGCAGAGGCAGCCCGTTGATTCTTGCAGCTGCGCAATGGATCAATATGGTAGGAGTACCCAACTATCCCGCAATCAATCAATGAATAGTTAGCCATCATCAATATACCCATATCCATACCTTTCTTCTTCCCCTTTGTACACAATAATAGGAAATTATACATACCTCCTGCCTCACCCTCCCCACAACCCCCTCCAAAACCCCCCTATCCGAAACATCACAAACATAACTCCCTCCCAACCCCATCTCCTCCACCTCCTCACCCGCTATCCCCCGAATATCCAAAACCGCTACCGTGGCGCCGCGAAGCGCATATATCCTCGCAATAAGTAATCCCAACCCGCTCGCTCCGCCCGTCACGACCACCACTTCATTGGAGAGATCGACTGTGCGTGGAGCTCCGTATGCTAGTTGCTGGTTGAGTGTGCTTAGAATGTAGATGAGGGTGAGGAGGGCGGCGTAGGCGAAGGCGATGAGGAAGGGGACGGAGGTGTAGGGGGTTGCTTGGGCGCGGAGGCACAGGAGAAGAATGTAGGATGGGATGGGGTGGAGGATGGTGCGAGTGAGAGTTGTGAGGAGGAGGTCGAGGGTTATGGGGGGGTTTGAATTGGAGGTGTTGGTGGTGGTGGTTGTGGGTTGGACGGGGGTGGTGTGGATGAGTTTGGGGGTTGTTGAGGTGGCCATTGTTGGTGTAGGTGTTAGGGATGTTGGGTTGAGAGGGTAAGTGGGCTTGGGGGCATGGTAGGAGGGGGCGGTTTGTGTTGTGTATAGCAGTGGTTGTTGTGGTCGTGATTGCGGTGGTGAGTGGTGTTTTGCGGAGGCTGCTGCTTCTGTGATGTGTTGGGGTCTGTGATTGGTTGGTTAGGAGCTGTCGGCGCTTAGATAGGGGGTGTGATAGCTGATTGAAGGGGAAGGGCTTACTGGGTGAGATTGTCAATGAGGGTTGACGGTAGACTTCTAGATTGTAGTGTCTCAATATTGGAGATCCTAACAGTTGGAGCTTGGAGGGAGTGAGGAGAAAGAAGCACTGGCCAGACGATTGCGATGTGGGGCTGCGGATGGTTCAGTTCAGTTCAGTTCATGGCCGAGTTAAGGTTGTGCAGAAGCTATGCATAGAGCGTTTGCCTTAATTCTCTAGATCGAATTTGCAATTGATTCTTGAAAGTTCAAATATACAAATATGTTCACATTGCCGTCCGCTGTTACCTAAGAGCCCATGGGCGTCCCATGATCGGGGATACATACAAGTGCGGCGAGTTCCGCTCTCACCCGAAACAGCACAATCACGTTTCTATCACTCACAACACTGAACACAATATAATATCATATACCAAATATGCCTCCGCCTACCCTTACACCCGTCAAGCGTATTCAGAATGTCCGCCTCCCCGGCAGAGATTCAACCTGGGACATTGCCATCTCGCGCCCCCATGATACTCCCCACAGCATCATCACATCCATCACCCCGCACCCCAATGCTCAATCAGATCAGACCGCACCACTCGCCCTCCCAGCTTTGACACACCCACACATCCACCTGGATAAAGCATTCATTCACAACTCCCCCGAATATGCAAATCTTCTTCCCTCCACCGGCTCCTTCGCCGAAGCGTTATCCTTTACCACGACAGCGAAGCAGCAATTTACGTGGGAGGATCTCCTGAGACGAGGAGAATGGCTGATTGCAGGTTCTGTCTCTGCAGGGGTCACGGCGATGAGGGCATTCGTGGAGGTAGATCATACTGTAAACCTCACCTGCCTTGAAGCTGGAATCGCCCTCAAGGATGAGTGGAAAGAGGCATGCGCAGTGCAAATCGTGTCCTTTGCGCAGGACCCGATATTCTCGGGTGAGCACGGGGACCATAACCGTCAGCTCATGGAAGATGCGGTGCGACGGCCGCAGGTGGATGTCATTGGGACGACACCGTACGTTGAGTCGTCGGTTGATGCATCGAAACAAAATATTACATGGGCCATTGAGCGTGCCCTAGAGTGCAGAAAGCATGTCGACTTCCATCTCGATTATAACCTCGATACCGGGAAGGAAGCACTAGTATGGTTTGTCCTGCGCACGCTGAAGGAGAAGGGCTGGACATTGCAGTCAACGGATAAGCGGGTCATGCTGGGGCACTGCACGCGGCTGACGCTGTTCAGCGATGAAGAATGGGCGCTTCTTGCACAAGAGATCCGAGGCAATGACCTTCCGGTCAGCTTTGTTGGGCTACCGACGAGCGACATGTATATGGCCGCTCCACCATCCTCGAAGAGCCATGATCGACCACGGGGTACATTGCAGGTTTTGGAGATGATAAACAAGCACAGTTTGGACACGGTGATTGGGATCAACAACGTTGGTAACGCATTTACGCCTTGGGGCTCGGAAGACCCCCTGTCGTTGGCGTGTCTTGGAGTGGGTATCTATCAAGCTGGGACCAAGGCAAATGCCGAGCTATTGTATGAATGCGTGTCCACCAGAGCTCGCGCAGCAATCGGGCTATCGCCACCAGAGGCTAGCCTTTCTTTGAATCAGGGAAGTCGTGCAGATATCCTGCTGTTTTATGACGTGGACGACACTGGTAGTAACGTGTCAAGACCGCGACATGGTGTTGCAGGCATCGTCTGGGACCCTCCAGCGAAGGCTAGTAGGGAGCTCGTAGTTGGTGGCCAGCTTAAGGCTTCTCCATGTTCAATATGTCCGAAATCTGCGTTTTGCTTCGCGTAGCGGCGAGTTGTCGGGAGGCGTCGTCTTTGGCGCATGGAAGGTTGCACAGCAGATAGTGTATTATATCGCTAAACCAAAGATCCACATGCTTCAGATAAGTATACTCCGCCAGACCACAAAGCGATGGAGGTGATCTAAAAAAATCTATGACGTCAAGTGCTCAGTGTTAAGTGTGAACTCAGAAAGAGTTGAACGTAAGGACAGGGGAGGTTGATGCTGGTGTCATGTTCCCCACACAGGAACGATATCATTCATTTGAGCGCGTACCTGCGCAGGTCCGTGTAGCGAATAGCTGAAGGTAGGACAAGCAGGGTCTTCGCGCATAATATCCATGTCATCCACATTAAGCGATAGCCGGAACCCGTTCCCAGCGCGTGGATACAACCGGTGCTCCTGGAATTCATATTCCGAGTCGTCATCAGAGATCTCCTCATACTGCCTTCGAGTTGTTGATGAAGATGTAGCTTCGGGTGCAGAATCCTCATTTTGTTTGTTCCCTTCAGTAGATGCAGACGCGGAATCCCTTGTATCATTGCTTGTCGAGACATTACCCGACACGGATGTCGACGGAGTCGGGGCATCGGAGATCGGTAGACGAAAAGCAAACTTTGAAGACTGAAGGTCCCTCATGTTCTCAGGAAACATCGGCAATATCGGGTTGTTGTCCGAGATAGTCATCAGCAGCTCAACGAGGGTGGCGTGCGAAAGACTTGACAGGAAGCCCCGTCGCTCATCGGCCGAAAACTCCGCTGCACCAACCTCGCCTTTAGGGATTGATAATAGAGGATAATTAGGGACTAATGGCCCAGATGTAAGGTTGGGATTGCTCCGCACGACCGTTGGTTGAATGACAGAAATTTGGACAGGTCGGCATTCTCGACAGAACCATTCCTTTTCCTTGACCGCAACAACGTCTGCGCCAATAGGAGGGTCGTGACACCACTGATGCCATGCAGCATTGCACTCGTCACAGAATACGATCGAATTGCTCAATGGGCTATGGCCCCTTTGACAATGCAAGCAAATGATGATCGCATCTTTCCCTCGGCGGTGGATACGTTTACGCTTTCGTGCGACGACTGCATTATCAGACGCGTCCACCGAGTTGCTTACCTCCTTGGCTACCGCAGGAGTTGACGGCGCAGGTACATATAACGAAGGCCGGTTGACCAGGCGGCCGGATTTCGTTTGCGTCGCTGTTGGTGCCACATCTGATTCGTCGCTACTGGAGTCTCCGGCCCTTATGATATCTTCCCCGTCACTATCGTTATTTCGTCTGCGCTTCTTGCCGCGCTTGTTACCATTTGCCGCACCCTTTCGCTGGCGCGAGCCAGCTGCTGCTTGCGGTTTCTTGGGCTTGGCTGCCGTCTGTGGCTGTTGTGGTGTAGGCAATGAGGTTGATGCTGGTGCTGCACCATCTGACAATGTCCCATTTGGTTTAGGGGCGATTTTGATTGCAGCTGTGGGCTCTGCTGGTATGGATGCAGTCAATGGTGTTGGTGCTGAATTAACACCGACCGGCGTTGTGCTCGGCTTTGGAGCGATATTGACTGGAATTGGAGACGCCGACTGCCGTGAAACTGCATTGACGGGCGTTGAACTTGTTGGTTTTAGGTCGACATTGACCGGGACTGGAGACCCCGAACTTGCTGGTGATGCGTCGACCGATATTATGCTGGGTGGTTTGGGAGCGAGATTCGGTAGGTTTGTAGGCTTTACTATGTCTCCAGCGTTTCCTTGAGGCACTGGGGAGGCGGCCTGAGGGACCGCCGGTGGCGCCACATTGTTCGAATACACGAACGGCGCCGTAGGCAATTCAATAATTGTAGAAGAAGCCCTCATTTTTCCCATTTTTGAGTTGCTATTCTGGCTTTCGAACGTCCGAGTGACTGTTGATGGGTTCCATGTAACAAATTTATCATTATCATTTCTCTGCTGCGGTCCTTTGAGATTCCCGGTAACCCGCGCCAGTAACTCGGTAGTAGCTGCAGAGAGCCGGGGGATCTCGATCCTCTTCGAGGGAATGCTCGACGGCCGTCCGGGTAAGGAGGGAGGAAGTCCCAGGGAGGAACCAATGCTGATGCTGCGCGAGGAATCCGAAGGGGGTGAGCCAGAAATGGTGGTAGTGGTATGGAGTGTTCCGTGGGCTGATGAAGGCGCTGTTTCTATAGACGCCTGGGAGGAAGGAGCTCCATTGTGCGGTGACATATCCCCAATCCGGGTCGATGTGCACAGTTGCTCAGTCGCCTTGATAGACTTGCTCAGAACACTGCATCTGAATCCTTACAGTTATCGGAGTGCGACGAGAGAAGTCATCATGAACGGACCCAGATTTATATACCATCACGTGATCGTGAGGAATCCATCCCCCGCGCCCTTGACAGAACCGCCTTTCATCGTCAAAAGCAATGATGCTCCTTAATTGTGTAATTGCCAGCGGCACACTGTTCAATATGCATGGCTGACTTGATGATTTCTCTTCTATCTGTCTCTATATGATATCCGGGACTCTTCAGCGCGGACTAGCCGGTAGTCGCACAAAAACTAACCATGTAGGGATCATTCCTGCAGATGCGTGACCTTCCGGACCACCGGCTCTTCAGCGCAGTCTAGAGCAATCCACTGGCGAAGTGGGTCGAACAGAGCTACCATAGGATATAATCTATGCTACTACGCCATCTTTCTTCAACCGAGCAATATCGTCCTTGCCATACTCGAGTAACTCCCCCAATATCTCGTCCGTATGTTGCCCGAGGGTTGGGGGCGGTGTCCGGATGCCAGGGGTTGCGTGGGAATACTTGATGGGTGTATTCACCAACTTGATGGGACCGCAGGCTGGATGGTCAATTTCTGCAACCATGCCTCGTGCTTGGACTGCATATACATTATCAGCGGATTGATAAACTCCCTGGAGACATTCTAGACGTATAACGTACCGTGAGAGTGGTTCAACGTTCCCTGAATATCATTGACTGCGGCATAGGGCATGCCGCTGCCCTCCAAAATCTCAAGCCACTCTTGCGTGGTCTTTTGCTTCACAGTTTCCTCAATCAGGCCATCAATATCCGTACGATGCTTTACTCGATCACTGTTGGTAACGAATCGGGGATCGGTCTTCCATTCCGGGTGTCCAAGTCGGTCGCACAACACACCAAACAGCCTATCGTTCCCGCCTCCGAAAAGAATATCGCCATCGAGCGTCTTGTAGCTGCGGTAAGGCACAATGGATGCTTACAGACAGTCAGTAGCTATAAGTCCAACACATGGTATAAGCTACTCACGGTGTGCGGTTCCCCATCTTCCCGAATCCTTCTTGCCACTGATAAGAGCGGAACTGGCAATATTCGCCAATGTCGCAACTTGACAGTCGCTCAGACACGCATCGATATGCTGTCCCTTACCAGTCCTCGCCCGCGCAAGCAAGGCGGCCATAATGGCATTCGAGGTGTACAGGCCAGTCGTCAAGTCGGTCACAGCAACGCCAACTTTCACCGGCTCGCCCTCTCTACTACCCGTGATATGCATCAAGCCCATCTCCGCTTCAACCATGACATCGTACCCCGCACGATTGCTGTATGGCCCGGTCTGACCATATCCGGTGATGCTGGCGTAGATAAGTTTGGGATTGATAGAGCGCAGAGTCTCATAATCCATGTTATATTTCTTAAGGTTACCAGGAAGGTAGTTCTCGACGAGGACGTCACATTCTTTCGCCAGCCGGTGTAGAATCTCAACACCGGACTTATGAGCGAAAGACAAACCGATTGATTTCTTGTTGCGATTTACCTATACACAGTGGTCAATTGCGCTTCTGGAAGTAGGGCAGTAGCGTAGCGCATAAACATACTCCAAGATAGTAGGCACTCTCTCCTGGGCCTTCAGACCCATCCGTGTACGTGGCGTACGGGGGACCCCAAGCTCGAGTATCATCACCGCGCACGGGGTGTTCGATCTTAATAACATCCGCTCTGTACGTTACCATTCCAGTCAGCATCCCCGCAGTCTTCTGAGTAATTGTGCAGATGCCGAAGAACATACCCTAAATCTCCCAAAATCTGGGTACAGTATGGCTGCGGGGAATGTTAGTTACATCTCCAACCCGGCGCTGTTGGAGACGACAAGCCTACTACTCACACCAGCCAAAACTCGTGTCATATCCAAGACTCGTATACCTTTCAGAGGAAGTGTATCATCAGAAACAGCAGAAGAATAGCTGCGCCATTGCGTTGTCCGCCGGGGAACATAAATGCTGCGACGGGCAATGCAAGCCCGCTGTACCCTCAGTGCGGCCGTGGGATTCATGACTGAATTGGAACGCTGGCTTAAATATACGATTTCAAAGACTATGATAAACCATAAAGATAATGATAGTTGGAGCAATATTCAGTCTAGAAGACAGTGGTAGATAAATAAAATCGCCAATGCAAGGTTCAATTAAACTACAGGGGAGATCAAGTAGAAGCGCTGGCTCTCATTCGGGGACCTCGCCGACGGAGCTTCGCAGCCGAGGTCAAGTCCGCTTTCCGCTCGACTTTCCTTCTTCAACCGCTTGATCCGCCCGCTTCCACGGTATCGCATCTACAATATCATATTAATATCCATTTCCACCATGTTCACCGGTCTCGTTGAGAAGATTGGGAGTGAGTCTCTAATCCTGCGGCCATGACCACATAAACAGCAAAACTAATCACTCTCCTCTATCGCAGCGGTCTCGTCCCTCGAGCCTCTCGATACCTCGTCAAGCGGGGGCGGGGGTACATCATTGACTATCACGGACTGTGAGGAGATCCTCACAGATTGCCATCTCGGCGACAGTATAGCCGTCAATGGTATGAACTGCATTGCATGATACCAATTGACACACTCACATTCATTCCCATTGCACTTGATCCCTTTTTCCTCTGCTCTTCCCTCGCCATCGTTGCCCCTCCCCCTTACCCCCACTCCCCCCCAAAATCTCGAAACAATAACCCCCACCAAACCCCCCCGAAAAGAGAAATCCACCAAGCCAACATAATCGCATCAAACCAGGAACCTGCCTTACAGTAACGGCCTTCGACAAAACCTGGTTCAAGGTCGGCGTCGCCCCCGAAACCCTCCGCCGCACAAATCTCGGCTCCCTGCAGACCAACTCCCGCGTGAACCTCGAACGCGCCGTCCTGGGCGAAACGCGCATGGGCGGTCATCTCGTGCAGGGCCACGTCGACACCATCGCTAAGATCCTCTCCGTGACGCCGGAGGGCAATGCGCTGGTGTTCCGTATGCAGCCGCGCGATATCGGCGTGATGCGGTATATCGTGGAGAAGGGATATGTTACGCTGGACGGGGCTAGTTTGACTGTGACGAATGTTGTGGATGGCCAGGAGGGATATTTTGAGGTGATGCTTATTGCGTACACGCAGGAGAAGATTGTCACGGCGGCAAAGAAGCCCGGGGATTATGTGAATGTGGAGATTGATATTGTGGGCAAATATGTTGAGAAGAGTGTGCAGGGGTATTTTGCTGGTACTGCGGGTGGGGATATGAAGATGTTGGAGAAGATGGTAGAGAGGATCGTGGAGGAGAAGTTGAAAAGGTAGGTCCGTGTTGTAATTACTGCATTAGTAGGGAGGGAAGAGATGACCATGCATGATGTTTACGAGCATTTAGCTATATGTGAAATAGTGATATGAATGAAGAAAATTCTTTTGCTTCCATGTACGAGTATAAGGAATAGGCAGGATTGTGGGTATATTTTGGTACTTCTATCGGTCATGGCCAGCCTGCTGAACGTCACGAGAGACTTCCGGTCATGGCTCGCAGCATTCTGATCGAGGCTCTTATATATCTCAGTCCGTCTCGTCCGTGGCCACCTACTCCCAATGCCAACGGCAAAGGGCACAAAGAGTCACGTTCACCATCGCAGGCTTCGTCACAGTGAAATGTAACTGGTCTCCACCATCACAGCCTCGCAGGCATGTGCCCAGTTCTCAGGGTCAATGTCCGAAGCAAGTAATGCAGTGGAATGTTGATGTAGCAGCTGGGCTATGAGCTGCTTGACATTAAGCATCCGGTTCAAGGTGATGAAGGTGCGGCTGTTTACTCCTCCATCGATTCGTCCTCGTCCTCAACCTCATCCTCATCCTCATCATCGTTCTCTTGCTCCTCCGCATTGTCATCTTCGAAGTCATCACTGAGCCATTCGTCCTCGTCATCCATATCAACATCGTCTTCATCGTCGTCTTCAACCTCCTTGCCTTCGGCTTTAGCTTGAGCCTTGGCTTGCTTCTTCTTCTCAATGTTTGCCTTTTGTTCCTTCTTTCTTTGCTCCTTCTCCTTCTTCTTCTGGTCCCAGTTCTTGTCCAATTTGGTGACTTCATCCTCAGACTTCTTGATGAAATCGTGCCACATCACGCGACCTTCGCAGAGGCCTTCTTCAACCTTAAGCAAGCGAAGCTTCATACGAGGGCCCAGCTCAACCAACTTGACCGCCCGCTTCTCGACTCCTGGAGCATTGCTCAGCTTCTTCTGTGCCTTCTCCTTCTCTCCAGCCTTCATGCGCTGCAGTTCACGCTTCGAGAGAACCTTCTTCGTGGTGCTCTCCGCCACCTCAACTTCAGCATCCGTGTCCATTTCCGTTTCACTGGCCGAGGTATACCCAGCAGCCGACGGATCCAGCAGATAATCCGCCGCATCCTCCAGCTTACCCAGGTTGGGCACAGCAGCTCCCTTCTTCTCCCTGTTCCGGATTTCCTTGGGATCAAGACGGCGAATGCGTTTCGAAACACCGGTCTTCTTCGTAGTAATGGCGTAATGACGGAGGTTCAACACATAGTGTTCTTCTTCCTCACCCTCGGGGGCGAGTTCACGGTTCAAGAGCATTACACGGCGAATGGAGGAGAGGGGAGTGGCTTGAGGGTTGATCGGGGGGAAGAGAGATTGGAAGATGGTCGTTGAGAGACTCTCCAGACGCTTAGGTACCTTAGAGTCCTCAGTGGCGTTGGGAGAGTTGAAGTTGTTCATGACCAGCAAAGGAGGCGTCTTGTGATCCTGACCACCACCTCTCGGGCGCTTCAAAGCTTTCTCAACATCACGGCATAGGGAGTAGTTTTCCACCTGGAAGTGCAAAGTCGGACCCCGGGGCGTAAGCGCCAAACGCATATTCGTGTTTCCAGTCGCCGACTTGGAGAAAAGCATAAGATGTGTGACTCCAAGGGGACCAGTCATAGTCGTGTAATCCCTTAGTCTGTTTGATTTGCGTTCCTAAAATCCAATACCATTAGTCGTAGTCCAGCTGAGAACGGGAAAGAATTCAAAGCTCACCTTCAATCTCACAGCCGTATCCGGCTCCATCATCGTTCGCACATCTTTGACCAACTGGCTCACACTAGCACCGACTTCTGAAGCGCCGACGCGGATAACCATCGACTTCGGAGTCTTGCTCATAGATGCGGCGCCGCCTTTGGCAGCAGCAGCCGTGGCATTTTGCGCGCGAACATGAGTGCGCTTCTTAGTACGTGCCTTCGCCATGGTGACAAAAGCCTGAGGATGAAAAAGAAAATAACGGAGGAATAAACAATCGCTCCGGATGGATGTGCCTGGGCAGTGACTTTTTTTCTGACCCGAAGAAAAAGTATGAGCGGAGCAAAGCCGCGGAGGAGCCCGGATCAACGATTTTGCGGTGCCTAAAATTATACTTATTTTACTTTCGCAATGATGTCGACAAGTTTTTGAATTTTCGCTGCTGCCAGATAATTCCATTTCTACACGATAAAAATGCCTGGAGTCAAGAAGCGCAAGGTCGCCCGTGAGGCACCTGCGCCTGCGCCCGCACAAGAGAGCGATGTCGAATCTTCCACCCCAGAGCAAACGCAAGAACCAGAAGCACAAGAGCAAGAACAAGAAGAGGGACAGTCCAAGACATTCAAGGAACTAGGAATCATCGAACAGCTATGCGAGGCTTGCGAGACCATGGGCTACAAAGCACCTACACCTATTCAGCGGGAGTCGATTCCTCTGGCTCTTAAAGGCCGTGATTTGATCGGTCTTGCAGAGACCGGAAGTGGAAAGACGGCAGCGTTTGCTCTTCCCATCCTCCAAGGTACGTTTCCAGCTACAACAATCTTGTATCGCCTTTTATCGGCGCTCCCAAATATGACTAGATCAAATAACTAACATCACCCCACAGCCTTGATGGAAAAGCCCCAACCCTTCTTCGGCCTCGTCCTCGCCCCAACCCGAGAACTCGCCTACCAGATCTCCAAATCTTTCGAGTCCCTAGGCGCCAGCATGGGTGTGCGAAGCTGCGTCATCGTCGGTGGCATGGACATGGTCTCTCAGTCAATTTCCCTCGGCAAAAAGCCCCATATCATCGTGGCCACCCCTGGTCGTCTTCTGGACCACCTCGAGAACACCAAGGGCTTCTCCCTCCGCAACCTGAAGTACCTGGTGATGGACGAAGCGGATCGACTTCTTGACATGGACTTCGGACCCCTCCTCGACAAGATCCTGAAAGTCCTGCCCCGTGAGCGCCGCACATTCCTCTTCTCTGCGACGATGAGCTCAAAGGTCGAATCCCTCCAACGTGCCTCCCTCTCCAATCCGCTCCGTGTCTCTGTCTCCACAAGCAAATACCAGACCGTCTCGACTCTCCTCCAATCTTACCTCTTCATTCCCCAGAAGCACAAGGACCTGTACCTTGTCTACCTGTTGAACGAATTCGCCGGCCAGAGTACTATCATCTTCACGAGGACGGTGAACGAGACGCAGAGACTTGCGTTCTTGCTTCGTGCGCTTGGCTTCGGCGCTATCCCGCTGCATGGACAGCTTTCACAGTCTGCTCGTCTCGGTGCGCTGGGCAAGTTCCGTGCTCGTAGTCGGAATATTCTTGTCGCGACGGATGTGGCTGCTCGTGGTTTGGATATTCCGTCCGTTGATGTTGTGCTTAACTTTGATTTGCCGGGTGGTATGTATACCCGGTCTTCTGCTATGGGAGTATTATTGGAGTCGGCTAATGTTTTTATGTATTAGATTCTCCCAGCTATGTCCACCGTGTCGGACGTACTGCCCGTGCTGGAAAGAGTGGTCTTGCTATCAGCTTTGTCGCCCAGTACGATGTTGAGGTTTGGCTGAGGATCGAAGGTGCTTTGGGCAAGAAGCTCAAGGAATACGACTGCCCTAAGGATGAGGTCATGGTGCTTGGTGAGAATGTCGCGGAGGCGCAACGGCAGGCGATTATGGATATGAAGGATTACAATGAGAAGAAGGGAAGCAGGGGCAAGAAGTTCGGTGGGAAGCGTTCCCGGGATGAGATGGATCAAGAGGAGGGTTAGGCGTGAAGTGTTTAAACCTCTTGGCGCCGCATTTTACGAAGTTAATACCCAAAATTGATGATTGTTCGCCTGCTTGCTGTGTCGACATTTTCATAAAAGTCTAGATGTGCTCCAATCAACTATAATGCTAGAAGAATGTATTTGAAACGTGAAAACAGATCTGAGAACATAAAATGCAACTTCTTTTGCTTCAATGCAAGTTAAACTAATTTCATAAATTCATTCGTAAAAGTTCCCAGGATGCTTGCAAAGCAGAACGGAGTTTTCCTGTTCATGCACTTGCCATTGAGTAAGTATATCTGATATCTTTTTGCAGGTGAAGCGGACTTTGCTGTTTAGAGCAGTCCGTCAATCCAAGGCAGCATGGGTTCAAGCAGACTGCAATGTTTCCTTGGCAGTGCCAGCCTCGCGGACGGCGTTGGCGACGCGGGTAGCAAGATCGTCCGCTTCAGAGCGGCTTGCTGCCTCGGCATAGACACGCACCGCATCTTCCGTGCCACTTGCACGGGCAAAACTTCTGCCCTTGTTGTAGCGGGACTGGAGAGACTCAATCTTAGCCTGCAGGCCGGCGGGCGACTCGAGCTTGCGCTCGGCATCGTAAGCCTTGAAGATGGAGCGGTCTGCAACCTCCACGCGGACAAGTCGCGAGGGAAGGTCGGTGTAAGTGGCAAGCCATTCCTTGGGGCTCCAGCCCTTGTGAGCAAGAATAGCTTCGACAAGGAGCATGTCGGAGATGGCATCACCGACCGCTTGGTTGATCAGGTCAGTGAGAGCCTGGAGGCACTCAAGGGAGCGCTGCTGGGCAGGAGACTGAGGCTCGGTGTTCTTAATGGTCTTCAAGGCGGTCTCAGAGAAAGTGATGGTACCGTGACCGTTGGCTTCAAAGTAGACGCCAACATCGAAGCGCAAGGCCGCATGGTGCAGATGCTTAACACCGGTATTGGTGCAAACGGAAGGCAGCTTCAGGACCTTCTCGATGTAGTCCGTGCTAGAACCATTCGCATAAGCA